>NC_056735.1:217345994-217553494 GCF_019279795.1 Protopterus annectens
TAGAATGACTTTAATAGTTTTAAACCACTTGAAGGAATCCAGAAGAAAATCTCCCAGATGAATATGAGAGAAAACACTATACCGGGTACCACACAATAACATTCCTTATACTCCCCCGAGTATACAAAGATTTCTTGATATATGTGAAACATCTTTTAGGCAGATATATGATGATAATTTGAGTGACTATTACTATGGAAATCTAAATACAAGTGAATATAGAGCACTGAATGAACTAAAGAACTTGAATTCTGTCGTTATTAAACAGGCAGATAAAGGTGGAGGTATTGTTATTTTAGATAAGCAATTGTATGTACAACAAATGTATAAGTTACTGCTTAATAATGATACATACAAAGGAATCTCAAAAGTTACAGTGAATGCCATCATTGATAAAGTGTCTTTTTTGATTTTTGACTTATTAATTACTGATTTAATAGATGAACCACTGTTTAAATACTTTAATGTCTTGAATCCAACTATTCCTAAGATTTATGGCTTACCAAAGGTTCATAAAGACAGAAGTCTGCCACCAATGCGTCCCATAGTCTCAGGCACTGGTTGGTGTACAGAACCACTGTCTATTTATGTTGAAAGTACACTGCATGTGCTCTTAGACAAATGTGAAAATATTTTAAGAGACACCAAAATGTTTCTAGAGAAATTACATACTAGAATTGAAAGTTTATCAGATATTAATGACTTTGCTCTTGTTACTATGGATATAGAGTCATTGTTTACAAGTATCCGAATACATGGGGCATTAATATGATTAGAAATTTTCTTACAAGAAATAATTGCTTCACCAATGAAAAGTACAACTTATATGCAGTTTGTTAGAGATTATTCTGGAAAATAATGTTGTATATTTTGAAGAACAATTCTTTCTGCAACAGATCGGCGTTGCCATGGGCACACCATGTGCAAATAGTTATGCTAATCTATCTCTTACATTCTGGGAACAAACACATGTCTTTTCTGATAAGAATCCATTTATTAGTCAGCTTTTATGGTATACACATTTTGTGGATGATGTTTTTTTATTATGGAAAGGCAATACATCTGAGCTTATATTATTTATTAACTATTTGCATACAACTACTGATTTTCTGAGATTCACATACAAATTTTCTACATCTGAGATTGATTTCTTAGATGTACATATAATCAAATTAGAGTTGACAGGTTTTACCAGCAAAATTTTTCACAAACCCACGAAGAAAAATACATACCTTCACAAAACCAGTATGCATCCTAGACACATTCCAAGAAATGTGCTCAAGGGGCAGGTATACAGAACATTAAGATTACACAACAATGATAATGATGCAGTACTAGCTTTGAATAAACTGAAAACTGATTTTTTAAGAAGATATCATATGGATGAAATAGATAGAACTATTTCTGATGCTTGGACACTCAGGGACTCTAAATGTAATGTGTATTTTCAATCTTCTAATTCTATTACGTCAGATAGCAGTAATTTGAGAAATAATACATAAAATAATAGCATTAGAGCGTTTTTTCAGTATGCTAGTAATGTTAATCAGTATACTAATATTATTAAACAACATTGGCACATTTTACATGAGATTCCTTGTTTACATTCTTTCATTGGTAATGCACCTAGTTTCAGTTTCAGAAATAATCTAACATTAAAACAACAATTGTGTAATAAAGACGTCAAAAAAACTACCTATAATTCCTGATGCAAAGGTACTTTTCCTTGTAGGTCTTGTACTGCTTGTACACATATTCATAGTACTACACATTATATTCATCCTGTTAGAAATTTTACACTATACTCTCATTCATATGCAGACTGTAAAACCAGAGATGTTATTTATTTTTGTTTCTGCCAAATATGTCATGCCTTCTATATAGGAAAAACAAATAGAAACTTAAAGGATAGAATATTGGAACACATAAGAGACATCAGAAATAACAAAACTACTAGTGCGCTTGCTCAACATGTTTTAAACACTGACCCTTCACACTCTTTCAAGTTCTTTGTTTTACAACATATACATAGAAATGTGAGGGGAGGAGATATAGAAAATTTCACAGAGAGCCGAGAACAAAGATGGATTATCAAGCTCAATGCTGATAGATATCCAGGATTAAATGGTTGTACATCACTGGTTCCATTTCTTAAAGCTAGACGCCTTCAACACAATTAATTTTTTGCAAAATATATATATACATATATTTCTTTTATTATATATTTTGTATTATGCATTCTTTTTTTATATATATATTATATATATGCATTTTTATGAGATTATTTTATTGTTTTAAATTAGATATGCATAAATATGAATATACTATGCATTTTTATTTATATGCATTTTTTATATATATACATTTTTAATGAGATTATTTAACTGTTTTAAATTAGATATGCATAAATATGAACATACTTTACATTTTTGTATATATATTTTATATTCATATGCGTATTTTACAATATTCTTGTCATATATGCCTTTAAATTTTCAAAAGTTGTATGATGTCACTAATTGGAAAATTTTTTTTTGACTGAGAGTGATATAAAACAAGCAGTTGAACAGTTAATTCTTTGTCTGATGAAGCAACGAAGGTTGTAAAGCTCACCTCTCCTTTTTACTTTGTTTAAATAAAGACGTTATTGTGTGGTACCCGGTATAGTGTTTTCTCTCATATACTTCTCTTTTTATATACTGGGTTTTACCTGTATAGCCGTTTTGCTTTTCGTTTAAAATCTCCCAGATATACACATAAAAAAAACATTTTAAAGAGCAGATATAAGTTACGGCAACAGCTGAGTAATCTGCTTTTACACACATAAAAATTATGCAAATTATGTTGACTGTTGCACACAAGATGCAAATCAAATCCTTATGATTTCTTACAACAGGTTTAATCCCTTGCATGATGAAAAATCTAGAATCATGATATGCTACCATTAGGCATCTATGCACAAAATACATGTCCTGAGAGATTAAATGGGGTATTGATCAAATTTGCCTTAAGATATTGTGCTCGCCTGATGTGGCAACTGTCAAAGATGCCATCCATTATTTGTTTCATGGAGATATTGAGATACCTATAAATGAAACATGTGAAAGAATGGCACTTTTAATACAAGATTAATTAATAGTTTTTGTCTGCTGTATAATATGATATGTATATTCTGAAGATGATTTAAGTAATGTGCATGCTACAACTGATATTCAGGTACAGAATGTTTTGTTTAATCCTTTTACATTCCTGTTAATCATTAATAATCTCATGTGGGGCATATCTTTGTTTCATGCTATATTTTGTGCTAAAAATATTGTCTATTTTTTCCATTGTCTTTGCTGTGTTATAACCCTCTATGTCTTGGCCTGCTTAGGCTGTCTAACTGTTCACTATTAACAATCTTATGGTGACTATTAAAACTTTTTGTCACGGTCCTAATACCCTAATAAAAAGTACACAGACACCTTCAGACTTTTGATGACCTTTATTTTAATGAAAAATGGAATAATAAACATAAAACTTTATTGAAACACACAAAATCAACGTACCCGCTCACCCTTGGATAAGGAGCACCCCCCACTTGATCACTTATCATTGCAAACATAAAGGCAACGTCCTCACTCACCTTAATATAACACCAATTCCATCTTTCCATTCCAAGTCATCCACCATCAATATCACCACCTCAAATTCTAATTATCCTGCTGAGGGGGAACAGAAGAGGGTCAGTCCTGTCCCTCTTCTCTGCCCACTAGCCCGAAAAGGCTGTTCCCCCTCAGACAATACCCTTTTTCAGTAGTTCTTCCACCATCAAACCTAGGTTAATGCTAAATAAATCAAGCCCAGTCTCATTGAGATGAACTCCATCTGACCTATACCACACAGGATCCCTGCTCTCAAACTCCGCATGCTGTATAGTATGTACCCTAATTTCTTTCAAACATTTCGCCAATGTAAAATTGACATATTTATGACCCCTCTCCACCACAGCAAGATTCCTTGCCTCCCTCCACACTAACCAGGAAATAATCTCAGACCAAATCAAAACCACTGATGGATACATCCTTCTCAGTGCTAAATCATCCTAACAAATGTGATAAACCAACTGTGTTTTTGGAACCCTACCTAAATCATTCTCTCCTAAATGGACCAACACAACCTGTGGCAACCCCCACTGACTATGTAACCCCATAAAAATCTGTAATATCTGGCTTCACATTAACCCTCTCACACCATGCCAGATGACCTTCAATCCAAAACGGTACAGAACCAAATGTATTCCGTTCCGTCTAACTGTCCCACACCTAGCTGCCCAGTATACAAAAGAATGACCAAAGATGATGATCATTCTGCTACCTAACAAAAAAAAAAAAGTCCTACTGAATATAACCCCAAAGAAGGTGTACTCACCCGAATGCAAGGAAAACACCCAAGGCCTACCTTTACCCACCTTAGGTCATTAAGACGTGATCCTGCTTCAACAAGACCACACCAAAATGTGCATACTCACACTAGTTTCTCCTTCAAAAACCCCTAAAACCCATCCCTTAACACTACCTCACTTCCTCTCTCAGCTCTCAACTTACTTAACCCTATCCTAACCACTCCCTACCCACACATAACATAAATTACCTACCTCCCTACATCCCAGCTCCCACCCAACCCACACTAAAGCTGTCCCATGACAAATTTGTCTGTTCCAAACTTCACTATTACAAGTGCTCAATTAAAAAATAGCCATGATATTTTTTATCAGCTAGAAAATCTACAGCAGAGATGGACATAAAGTGAAAACAGTCGAACTCTTGAAATACTTTGTCACATGGTTAGGGTCCAGCATGTCATATACATCTGGATTTCTCTATTGGCAAGATTCTACAACAGTGGGCTGCTTGTTACTAAATAAACAAGTTCTTCTGAACTGAAGCCAGAAAACCATCAAGTAAAGGGTCCTGCTTTATAAATTAAAATGCAAGCACTCTTTGCTCATCAGGTTTTATACCACCTAGAATGCTTCCCCTTGCTTGGTCTGAAATAACATGCATAACTCACAGGGTTGGTGCCATGGAATTGTTTTCACCTATTTCTGAGGTAAATCTATCTGCAGTTTAAGACTAGAGTTCACTCAGGCTTAAGATCTTCTTCAGTGATGACCTGACACATCAGTCACATTATGGTTTAACCCACAAGAACTAGAGCAGAATTAGCAAATTCATGTTGTTCAGTGGCAGAGCTAGTAACATGCTAAAGTAAGTGTAGCGCCACTATGTTATCTCAAAACACCCACCAATGACAAAACAATTAGCTTGTATCAAGCATGTCTATAGACTTGTCAAGCATATGAGCAAATGCAAACATTTTTCAAAATCATTTCATACAAGAAATTAATCGCCACTACACTTCTCACATGGGGTAATCCAAAAACTCTATTATTCACACTTCATGGACAGTGCATCTCAGAGAAAGAGTAATAACTGACAAGCAATGTACACTCCCTCACTATTAGACTGTCTGGTAAGTTAATAAAATTGAGGAAGAACATCTTGGTCATCTCTGTCTTGCAGTAAGGTAGAGTGATACAAGTTTAACTGTTATGAACAAATGACCAAAAGATGGCCGGAGTTCCCTTAGCCTTAAGGACCCTACAAAACAAGCACATTGCAAATATATATGAAACTATTTTTGTTGTCTAATGGTAGTGAATGGACAATACATTTTCCTTTACTTCTGTTCCATCTTCAATGTTGCTCATTGAGCCTCAATTTTTAATTCAAAATAGGCTTCTCATCAAGTTCTTGAATATTTATTTAATGCCTTCAGCTACTTTATTGTGATTGCCAGATTCCTAAGCGCTTTCAAAGTCTAGTAATGGTAGCACTAGGATACAATGGATACTTTGTCAGTGAGAATGAATTTGGGAAACATTCTTAAGTTGGAGAAGGTAAACAGAGAAGAAAGCTTTACTGCTAGCTTATACTTTTGGTATAAACATGCCTATATTCTAAATGTTATTGAACCATCCTACAGATAAGTTTGCTACACTGCCTGACCAGAATCTTTATTTGATTTTCAGTCAGCAATTAATTGCTGATATATATATATATATATATATATATATATATATATATCCCCTTCAGAGTACCAAAATTGCAGAACATCAAACCTCTGATCATCAAGAACCAGAGGATTGGAGTTCTGCAATATAAAACTCAAAAAAATGTGAAAGCTTCAGGGGGCAAACCCCCCTGCACCCCCCACCCCTCGGCTACTAAAATATACCAATACCGAGATCGCACTAGAGTGAAAAGAACGCCACGGACCAGGAAACTTACTAGTATTGTCAATATAGTGCAATCTCAGAGTTGGTATATTTAAGTAGCAGGGGTGGTGGGGGGAGCAACCCCACCCCCTGCAAAAACTTACAAGCAGTTTTTATTTTATTTTTTTACCTTTGTCTACCTTCATGTTCAATGTTGTAGAACATCGGTTATCTCAACCTCAATCACGTGCAGTTCAATATTCTGCATTTTCGAGCATGCTGTTACAAATTACTGTTGTGTAATACTTGACTATGAGCAGAATCAGAGGAGGCTTTCGGACTGTGATTATCTTGGTGAAGGCCTAGCCAAGAATTTTGGCACTTGAACTTCTGCACAACTTCATCTGCTTGGTTAGTTGTTCTGCTTTTGTTGAGACTTTACCTTTCAGGCATTTCCAGTTTTCTTCACAGTTCTTCGCTTGTAGCTTCATCTGTGATCACTTTGAGAAGGTCTTCATTCTGCTATGTCTGATAAAGGCTTAATATATGCTATTGAACCATCCTACAGATAAGTTTACTATACTGCCTGACCAGAATCTTTATCTGATTTTCAGTCAGCAATTAATTGTTGATATAAATATATATATATATATATATATATATATATATATATATATATATATATATATTTATATATGTGTTTATACCACTGATTGCAATATAAAAAGGTACCTGTTTGGAGGATTCTTTTTATAATTGATGTTTCCATCATTTCATGTTTATTTTATGGGTGAAATTTTACAAGTTACGCCATGTCATGAATTTATTTAGTATTCAAACTGAATTTAAGATCTAAAAAATGACTTTGTATTTCCTGCCTGTAGTAGCAACTTAAACATATTTCTTTGTTTAATTTTTCCAATAGTTATTTATATGTTCCAAATTAAATACTTAAATACATATATAAATACATATATAAATACACACACACACACACACACATATATATATATATATATATATATATATATATATATATATATATATATATATTTATATATATATATATATATATATATATATATATATATATATATATATATATATATATATATATATATATAAAATATAGTTCCCCTTTATAATCTCAAAATACTGAAATCTTGAATTTCAGTATCCTGAGACCATAAAGGTGAAACTTCAAAATAGTGAAAGTTGATCGTGTTGGTTAGGGTGGGGAGGTGGATGTGTTGGTGTCTGTGTATGTGTGATGTGTGTGTGTGTGTGTGTGTGTGTGTGTGTGTGTGTGTGTGTGTGTGTGTGTGTGTGTGTGTGTGTGTGTGTGTGTGTGTGTGTGTGTGTGTGTGTGTGTGTGTGTGTGTGTGTGTGTGTGTGTGTGTGTGTGTGTGTGTGTGTGTGTGTGTGTGTGTGTGTGTGTGTGTGTGTGTGTGTGTGTGTGTGTGTGTAGAATGTCTGGGTGTGAGTTTTTTTTCTTTTTTTTTTTTTTGTGATCTCAGAGTTGGTATATATAAGTAGGAGGGTGTGGGGGGCTCTGGGGTGCTTTCCCCCCTGCTTACATGTAGTATAGGGTTGCATAGTTTGTGTGCTGTGGGTAGAATGGTCTGTGTGTTGTGTGGTGTATGGTGTATGTATGTTCATGATTGTGTGTTTTGTGATTTTGAGTTTCAGGATTGTGAGTCGTTCGCCTTTATAGTTTTGAGATACTGAAATTCGAGGTTTCAATATTTCGAGATTATAAAGGGGAACTATATATATATATATATATATATATATATATATATATATATATATATAGATAGATAGATAGATAGATACAGCCATACTAGCAAATAAAAAGCAGAATCCTTTATTGGATACTGTCCTGCCATTCAAGGATACTACTTTTTATTTGCTTGTGTGCTGGCATGTTTTATGTTGGATTATTTAAACATATATACATGTATATGTATGTGTACATATGTATGTATGTATGTATCTATCTATATGTATATGTATGTATTATATACATGTATATACATACATTATAGTATGTTCAACACACTGGAGACTCACTGCACGGTATAATGCAGTTTATATAGAGTGCAATTATGGCAAATCAAGGTCACTTCCAAAAACAAAAACACACTATTCATAATATTTTGTGTTTTTAAGGGACAGCAAAAGATTTTGATTATTAAATGTTCAACTTCTCTGTTTTTTTTCTCCCTATATACATTCTCTGTTATGGATAAACAATAATACGGCATTTAAAATATTTTAAATTTACTGTTTCTCTCCACTACAAGAATACCTTACCGCACTGTGGTAGTTTCATTTTCAAAAAACCTTTATCCCACCCTGGAAAAGCTTGCTGTAGTCTCCAGGGAAGTTAGGTGTGAAGGGGGATGGGAGATGAGCTGAAGTAGTACAATTCAGGCTTCGCAAAAGACTGCAATTTAGCCATTCTAAAAAGAAGCAGCCGTAAAATGTACTTTAAAAGTCTGTTCTGTGGCATTTGCACTTTTTGTGTTCTAAGTAGTCATTGAATGCCATGAAATGTTACTTAAAACTAATGGATTGAAAGACAGCAGTGCATGCTGTAAATCAATGCAGTGACAGCAGCTTTAGGAAGAAAGAGACCTGTGTGATGTAATTTGTTTACAGAGAAGCACCGCATTGTAGGATACCTAGAGGCAGACTAAACAATAAGGATCACTATAAGATGCTAGACCCATGTGGTCTGACTCAGAAATTATGTAAAACACTATTTAAAACCCTGTAAATAGTCCCAGAGTGGTGTTAAAATGTAGGAAACACCAAATCATGATGAAATAAATATATATTTTGAGACTGTGGGTGCAGTTCTCCTTTAAAAGCTTCTCAGAAATAAGTAATGCATGATTCTGCAGTCAGTATAATCTGTGTGTAATCGTTACAACTTATACTTTACTTATACTAAACTTAGGGATAAATCTCTGGTAGCTTCCTAATAATCCATGGTTAAATCCATAAATTGCTCAGATTATCAAATCCTCCAGGAGTCTCTACTCCTGGTTTAAAACCACCTATGCACAAGAGGCCACATCTCTTCTTCTTTTTTTTTTCTGGCCATCCCTTTTTATAACAAGAAGTTGTACCCTCATTTAAGAACACCCCAAAACCATAACTTTGCATAAACCACTGCAGTCTCTACAGATGACTGTACAGCATGGTACGCCCAACTCTGACGTGAGGGTAAGAGCAACACTGGTCAGACAGAAAAAAGACTTTTCCTCTGCTGTGGTGGGCATTGCAATTTTCTATTGTTGTGCATCTAAGAGTTTATTTTAATGCATTGTTAGATTCCATTGCTTCACTTATTTTTGAATTCATTCGTGCAATTCTTTGCGGTTTGTAATACACAATGGGAATGGACCCCATTCCTTGGTCAAAGTATGCTCAGGTTCATGAAATTAGTATTTTTTCACTCCTTGTTGTTAGCCAAAATGCAAAGCGTGCTCATTGTGCCCAAAACTGACTCCTTCTGCAAATCATACAGAGTTACATGTATCGGTAACATATCTAAAAACAACTGTAAATTCTTTTTTTATGAGACCCATTGCTCCTACTAGTATTGGAAATGTCTGGGTATCCTTCTTAAATATTGCTCTCGTTTCTGCCTGCAAATCCTGGTATTTCATGACTTTGTGTCTCTCTGCATGTAAGACAGTGTAATCACTGGGTGTGGCAATTTCAATAATCAATGCTACTTTTGTCTTCTTTTCATGGACTACTGTATCTGGTTTTCTTGCATCTATTTTTTGAACTGCTGGTAATGGGTGATCCCACATGATATCAACTTCACAATTTTTTAATAATGCTTTGTGGCTCATGTTTCCAATGCTTCTCAGCTACTTCAATATTATAAAATTTGCTCAGTCACCAATGCAATAGTCTTGCATCATTATTTGGCCTTTCAGCATATAGGTCTTCTGCCATTAGTGTACCACACCCAGCAACAAGATGTACAAATGTTTCCAATTCTGTTTTGCCAGCCTATCACGTGTATGTTTCTCCAGCATGTTCAATAGACTTTGTAATCCAACATGAACAGAGCCCACTATCATGGGCTATCAATATTAACCTTTTATCTTACACCTCTCCTTAATCATTCCTGCATAAGTTCCTGATCAGCATTAGGTTGTTCCAGGAGTCTTCTCTACTTTTAAGTATATGTATGCATTTTCCACATTTCTTAACTTCTCATCTGATCCTTTACCTTATATTATTTCTTCTGGATTTTTTTTGGCACAATCATTTGCTGCCTGATTTTTGTCTACTTCTGGGTTGATGTCTATTCCCGCTTGACAATGATATGCTTCTGCTAAACTAAGCAATGAAGTCATCTTAGACTTGTTCTCCTCATGTTGTAAAACTTCCACTATCTTTGGATCTTGTGTGGTCAGCAGATATGTATGCAGTACTACGATTGCAGATCTATACAGGTTATCACTTTCAAGGAGGCCCATATGTCCTTCAGAATGCAGAATATATAATCTTGGTATAAGCTGATTTTTATTAACCATTTGATAAGCTGATTTTTATTAACCATTTGATAAGCATGATATATTTTTCTTGTTTTCCTGTCCAACTTATCCAATACCTTTTGGGACCAGTCAATCACTCCAAAATTGTGAATTGGGTAGAACAGGAATATCAAATTATTTTATAGTTTGGACTTTGTTCCTAGATGTCAGCATTGTTTTCAGTATTAATTTTTGTCTTCTAAAATATTCCTTCCTAAGTTTTATTCCCATTTGTTCATGTTTTATTGTCAATCCTTCATGAATTCCCAAATATTTATATTTTGCATCCTGCTCAA
Organism: Protopterus annectens; assembly: GCF_019279795.1. Lineage (NCBI taxonomy): Eukaryota > Metazoa > Chordata > Ceratodontiformes > Protopteridae > Protopterus > Protopterus annectens. Next base: position 217,357,118 of record NC_056735.1, read on the forward strand.
GTTCCTTCATATCACATCTGTGCCCCAGACTGATATTTTCTTGGTGATGCAGATTTCCTGCTTTAAAAGATGTTCCTGCACATCAATCAAGACCAAATGACATTCTTATATCATCTGAGAAAGTTTTGTCCTTTTCACTTCTGGCTTCAGTTCCTCATCTGATGAACTACACAGTTTTAAATCATCCACAAAAAAGAAGATGAGAAGCCTTTACACTTTTTTGTTTTCTGGGAGCCAAATCATAACCTTGACCTAAAATGTTAAGTAGACAGCTTAATGGGTTAAGGACAGGACAATAGAAGAGCAGTGACAAAGAGTCATCCTGAAATATCCCCTTTAAATTTTTATCTCTGGAATAATAATTTGTCCTTCATCATGGCTTACCTGCAGAGTGTTTTTCCACTGATTCATGGTCACTGTAATGTAATCAATCAATGTAGGGTGTATTTTATACATTTGTAAGCCTGATTTTATACATGAATGTGGTATGCTTTCAAATGCTTTTTTTTAATCCATCTATGCCATACTTAGAGGCTTTCATTTTTACAATTCTCCATTATGACTTTAACAACAAATTATCTTTTGTTCTACATAACTTTCTTTTGTTACTCTTTTGTTGTATTTCCTTGACTGGGTTTTCTTCTAAATGACTATAAACTCTGTTGGCATCAGTTCCAAAGTATAGCTTATATATCGCCGGAAGGCAAGTTTTTTGTCTATAGATTTTAGGATACCTTGCAGGTTCACTCTTAAGAAGGTGTATCATTTTCCTGTTATTGGCATCTGTTCAGGGTGCACAAATAAATAGTTCTTACTCAGAGCTAAATTTTCAAGTAAAGATGTTAATATTTTAGCCAGAAGTTAGCTATTACATCTGGGCCTGGGGTTTTCTGGTTAGAAGCTTTTCTTAATTTTGTTTAAATTTCCCTGGTTGTTCCTTCATCCCATTTCATAACCTGTACATTTGAACTTCTTATTCTCTCACTTTTACTTCTTCTGCCATTCTGCATCTTTATTATGTTACACAGGATCTTCATAGATATTTCTGCAAAATATGTCTATTTCTTCTTTTTTTTTGGTGTCATTTCTATTTCTTTTATCATGTTTGCCAATTCGCTATAAGACTTTTTTGGGTCATCAATAAATTGCTTATTTTGTACTTTTATTTATATTATATACATATCTTCAAGTTTTTCTACCTGTACTGATATTTTTAGTTTATTATTTGTAATAGTGAATGCTTGATCCTGGTCTATTTTGATACTGTGCCTTGCTTTTATCACATCTATCTTTCTGAGGATTTTTTGATCTGTCTCCTGCTCTATATTCTTCTAACAATGATCTTGTCTTAATTGTTTTATAGCTTTCTCTATTCAATAATTCAGTGATGGCATTTGATTTCTCTGCTTCCTTTTCCTCACTGCAGTATGTTTTTGTAGTAAGACTATCCATTATTTATTTTGCTGCACAGTAATATATACTATTTACTTCAGTGATAATTCATGAATTTCAATGAACAGCCTTGACTATTGTGGTTATTCATTTTATAAAACTTGTAACATTTTGAGTCTTATTGACTACTGTAATCTTTTTTTTTATTGATATTAATATGTCAATACATCTCTATTAAATCAAGCAACTCCTTCCTTAGATCATTTTCTTCTGAACTAAGGGCACATTCTTAGTACTCCATTTCCTGTGAACATTGTATAGAAAGTTCCAGGCCATCTTCCTGTGCCACATTCTCTTCAGTTTCATCCTGTGTCATCCATTGTTCTTTCATGTCGGAGCTCACTGGCCTATGACTTCATTGGCTGTGTCAGATTTGCCAGTTTCCTGCTCCTTATCTTGCTGTACATCTCTAACTGAACTTTTGTACATATTTACTTCTGTAGGCTCCAAAATATCTTTATATGGTAACTGATTAGATGCCTCCCGCTTTATTGGTTTCTCTTTAATTTGGTGATTCATTATTCTACCATGCTGTGATGTTATCAGAGTTAGATTTTGAACATCCAATCATAATACCAGTAGATTGCCAGGCACCCAGTATTACTACTGCTGCACAGGTTAAAATGGCACTGTCTAACGCCACAAATACAGCTTCTATAGTACCTGACAGTATCCCTGACTGTGTTCTACATGAACTACAGAGTGAACTTGCACCTCACCTGTGTGCCCTGTTCAATCACAGCCTCACCTCAGGCTTTGTCACTACCGAATGGTGCACTGCTTCAGTCATCCCTCTCCACAAAGGAGGAGCGACTACAGATCCTGTGAACTATTGCTCCATTAGCCTGATGAGTCTGATATGCAAAGCTATGGAACACATCATCATGGACCTAATAAACAAGGATATAGGGAATCTTCAAACTCTGGATCCTAGACAGTTTGGTTTTGTGAAGGGTAGATCATGCCTGCTCAACTTGGTCGACTTCTTTGAGTCAGTCACCAGAGCTGTGGATGAATGTAAGGTGGTTCATACAGCCTACCCTGATCTGGCCAAGGCCTTTGATACCATTCCCCACACAGGAATCATAGAAAAACTTACTAAGCTAGGCATCGACCCCTATATCACTAGGTGGGTTTCAAACTGGCTCACAGAGCTCACAGTGTAAAAGTAGCTGACTCCAAGTCAAACTGCGGACCATTCACAAGTGGAGTCCCACAGGGTTCGGTCCTGGGTCCTGTCCTGTTTGGTATCTACTTCTCTGAAGTCTAGACCAACACGAAGGGACTCTGGCTGACAAAGTTTGCAGATGATTGGAAGTTGGGAGCTATTATTTACTCCCCAAGTGATGTTGACATTCTACAGAAAGGCCTCACTGAGACCAATGACTGGTGTCAGAACCATGGCCTTATGCTCAATGCCAAAAAATGTGTCTTCAGCCCCTTTAGGAAAAAACAGTTCCCTTGAATTACCACATTGATGGTAGTCCACTGAACACAGAAGTCATTATAAGAGATCTGGGAACACAGGTTGATAGCAACCTCTCTTTTGACAACCACATTGCCACTGTGGTCAGAAAGTCCTTCTATGTGGCGCATCTCATTACTAAAGGTTTTGCATCCAGGAAGAAAGAGGTCATTGTCTCCCTCTACTCTTCCATCATTAGGCCAGTCATCGAGTACAATGCCCCATTTGGCATGTACCTCACTAGACACCTGCAACAACTGGAAAGGCCACAAATGTACCTCACAAAGAGGATCCTAGGCTTTAAACACTTGTCCAATATGGACAGACTCAAAAAACTCCAACTATTCTCTGCCTCATATCACCTATTTAGATGCGATCTCTGCTTGACTTACAAAGCCATATCTGACCCAGCTCTGTTAGAAATGCTACATCTAAAGAAATACCAATCCCTCCACACCACACACTCCAGAGACCTCAACCTCATTACCATAATCAACAGAAAATGCTGGAGGGACAGCTTCAAAACACAGAGACTGCCCATGCTATGGAATAGACTTACCATAGATGTCAAACAGAGCATCTCACTGACCCTCTTCAAGAGCAATCTTGATGAGTGGATGAGAAATAGAAAATACATGCGGGGATCATTCCAGTGGCTCTACTTGTCAGAGGCACTAAGAACTAAGGGTGGATGGCACTATGCCAGGGTAATCCTATGGGCTAGGCTTGTAAAGGCTCCAGGGCCATTAGCCTAGTACACACCTATGAACCTATGAACATGAAATTCTTCACTTTGCAGGTAGTCCACAGCTTCAGTTTCTAGTCCTTCAATTTCTCCATTACTTGTTTTCTTGCTACTTTCCCCCTTTGTTTTATTATTTTGTATTGTAAAACTTTCCACATTTGCATGCCTTTGCCTATATTTCTTTTCAAATATCTTACGAGCTGCTTTTTTTTGTATTGATTAATTTGGCTTGCTCCTTTGCATAAATACTGCTCCTTATCAGATCTGTTTTTTCTTTCCCATGTCAGTATTTCTTTTTTGTACCTTTCAAAAATTTGTAGATTTTGTTCTTTATATTTTCTCACTTCCTCAGTCACGTCTTTTATCAAATGGCCCAAGCTTTCTGTTGTATTAATGAACACAAATTTGTATTTGAAGGTTTTTGACAATTTTTCTTGTGCAGGTATTTTTCTTTCCTCTAATTTAATCTTTTTGCATATGTTCTATGCAGAAATTCTGCACTTCTTGTATAATAGTAACAAAGCATAATTTCTTTCTTAACCTTATTAGTGCTTTCTATCATCTTAATGGCTGTTTTTTGGCCTATCAGTTTTTGTACTTTTTGTAGACTACTACTTCCTTCTACAACAAGGGGGTCATCCTCCCCCGGGCCTGGCCATATTGTAGGAATGTTTCCATGTCTTCAGGATTCTACGCTGTCTTTTTTTCCAGTCCTGGCATCAGTTGCACCTACCAGGATTGGGCACTTTTTTATCCTGAGACTTGTGCAACCAGCTATCTTTATTTTTTTTAACTACTTCTGCCCATGACACATGCTACATAAAATACATTCTATATATCAGTGTTGTCTTGGTGAGATTTTGTAAAAACAGGGACCACCCTGTGAAGGTACTTACCAAGGCTTGAGAATGAATTCAATTCCAACAATACTGCTCTCCTTTGCATGCTGATTTTATCATCTCTCTATTTGGACCCAAAGAGTTTATTTTAGTGCATTGTCAGATTCCACTGACTCACCTTTTTTTTGGTTTTGTACTTGCACTGATGCTGGCTAAGGCTTTATGCTACAGTTCCAGATTGCCACCCCATCTGTATGATTGTATTTTCTACTTGTGTAGTTTCTGCAATATCATGCAACTTGATACTCTTAGTTTGTTCCACAACAGGAACAATAAGAGTAGCTATCCATTGTCCATTTTTCCTTTTCTTATATTGCAATCAGTGATCCATTTGTTGAGACTTTGATATCTGTACATCAACCTGCAAAGAGCTTACATCAGATGGGTGGATATTTTCTTACATTAGACACCATGACCAAAAGATTCAACATTATATATATGTTATATTATTTTTACTACTCTCCTACTTACCCTTCTACTGACTTTTTCCACTCAGGAACCCACTAACTAACCCAGAACTAACTGTTCTTACCACTGCCTACCTGAAAATCCTTCTTCCTTGCCTACTACCCCTTTCCTTCACCCCTATCACTACTGTCTGCTTTAAATATACAGCTATTCACCAACTCACCATCTTACTCTTTTCCATATTTATTTTACAGGTCCCTGAAACCAAATATACGGTTTAAAATAAAACCTACACCACCTAAAAAGAGGAATACCCACTCCCCTTGATTACTGAAGTCCACGGAATCCTCTCCAGCAACTGTGCTATTAAAACAGAGCAAAGTATGTGTTAAGTATATAAATTTTAAGCTGTCCTCCTTGCCTATTAGTGAGTATCTACATTGTAAGGTACCTGGTCAGCCACAACACATCTCTGTACACCCTACCTCTTACCCCCTCCTCACTCACTACCTGTCCAGACTTGTTCCTTGTTACCTACTTAAGTATCACTTGATTAGCCCTGACCACTTTTAGCCCCTATCTCCCCTCTCAAGCTCCTATCTCCCCTGTCAGGCTACTACTAGTCTAACCCCTACTCCTGATCACTTTCTGTTCTCTCTCCTTACTCTTTCTTCTTACTGCCACATAGCCTCTCCCCACCACTCACCTCTATCTGTACACTCCCCTCATTCTGTACTTCCTAGCCACACTAACTCTCATCTACTCTACTTCCCCCACTCAGCTCCCCATCCTAACAAATAGCCCTGTAACTATACTTCCCCCTCTCTAGTCTTATATTTTGTTCTGTTCCTGCTAGTAGATTCCTTCAGAGCTCTGTGCATAAAATGTTAAATCATATCCACTATTTCTAGACACTAAAGAGCTCTGCCCTGCTGAAAAGCCTTTCTCTGATTGTTTTCTTTTTCTTTTTCTTCTCTCACTGTGCCTCTTCCACAGCAGTGCTAACCCGCTCCGCTTGCTCCGCTCACTTCGCTCCCCTACCCTATCCCCTTTCCCACCCACCCCTAGGACTCTCAAACTTATACTTCTAGACCACACGCCCCATCAATTCCCACCCCAAATTATCCTATTACATCACTTCATTCAACCATAACACATATTTCAACCACCAAACCTCCTAGCAATCAAGCACAACATTTATCACTGCCACCACACCCACAACATCTACACCCTAACTTACTCACCAATTTTACTTCCAAATCAACTTTATCCTCACACTAATTCAAACATGTATAGCATACAACACCCCCTTCTCCATAAACATTTATTTTATCAAGCAACTATCTCCATCCTACTTCTACTCTCTATCCTCTCTTCCTATCACACCCATCTAAATATCACTTTTCCACCCCCATGGCAAACCAGACCCATAACTTACCACACACAACTTCTAAACTCTCCTATTACAACCCCCAACTGTACATCCTTTCTAACCCCATCTCTCTATTATAATAAATTAGCAATAAAAACTAACACCCATACCTCACACAAGTTATCTAAAATTCTTAATAAACTCACCAAACTATACTTAAACTTACTCCTAAAACTCTCCTGCTGTGGAGACATTCACCCAAATCCTGGCCCTACCTCAACAGAAAAAGCCAAAATAAAGCTACCAACCCCCCATTTCTACAAGCCCAAAGCATCTCTCCTCCTGCTAAATATCAATGCAAGAAGCATACTAAACAAAATACATGACCTGCATGCCTTGTTAGCACTATACAAACCTGACATAGTGGTACTAACAGAAACATGGCTTAAACCTGATCACCACAATAATGAGATCATAGCCCCAGGTTATGATATCTTGCGTAAAGACAGGACAGGGAAAAAGGGTGGAGGTGTAGCAATTCTATTCCAAAGCCACCTCTCACTAGAACTACTTGACTATAATAATGAAGAAATCAACAATGTAGAACTTATCCTAGCCAAATTTAAATTAAACCCAAACAAACAAATAATCATTGCAGGGGTATATATACCCCCAGGTAACAACATTCCCATTATGGAAACATGTTAAGTTGGTTGTCACTCTCCCTCCCTTATGAAACAATACTACTTGGTGACTTTCACATAGATTGGGCCAACTGCTCCAAAGATTATCCCTCAGAGCATATCAACCTTTACGGGTTTTCCCAAATAATCACAACCCCCACTAGGACAGACAAAACAACCAAATGTCAATCTATTTTGGATTGGATTCTGGTATCTCACCCCACCTTTGTACATCAATCTGGCTGTTTACCTGACAGTCTAAGTGATCATCAACCCACCTACCTAATTAGGAGCAAGACCCAACACCTACCCAACCTACCTCTACTAAAAATAATATGTAGTAAAAAAAGCTTCAGAGCCAATGACTTTAATAAAGCACTAAATTGCTGCAACTGGCTCCCTCTTAAACAACTACCTCTCAATGAAGCTGTACAGTACTTTAACTCTACCTTCCTACATATCCTAGACCATCATGCCCCTACTAGATCCATTAGGACAAAAACCCACCAAGCCCCATGGCTCACCAAAGAGACAAAAAAGATAATGAAAGAAAGGGACAAACTCTGGATAGCTTCCCACAAAGATACAAACACTATCCTAAGGTCAAGGTATACAGAACTATGTAAAACAGCCAAGAGACTAACTAAACTAGACAAGTCCAACTATTACAAAAACCTACAGGATAAATATAGCCATAACCCACATAAATTCTGGACCTCCATTAATAGACTACTTCACCCTGGAAAAGCATCCACTCCCACCCCTGTACTGCCAAACAACCAAGATGATATTCCTACTCAATTTAATAAATTCTTTACAGAAACAGTTCAAAATCTAGCCAATACCCAGAAAAATAATGATACCCCTATGCAATCTTCTACCGCATATAACAGTCATACAAAAAATAACTTATCTACCTTTTCCCTACAACCAGTGTCCACTAAAATGGTTGCAAACCTCCTTAGGAAGCTAAAACCAACTACACTAGCTGCCGATAAACTCCCTGCAGATTTCCTTCAGATAGCAGCAGACACCATATCCTACCCAGTGTCAATTCTTATTAATAGATCAATCTCAAAACACAAAGTTCCCACCCACTGGAAAATCTCCCATATTGTCCCTCTGCATAAAGGTGGCAACTCCTTAGAGCTAACCAACTATCGTCCAATTGTCATACTATCACCCTTATCAAAAATTCTAGAAAGAGTTGTCCACTTGCAACTAATGCAATATCTTCAACAAAATAAACTACTATCCAACTCCCAGCATGGCTTCAGACCCTCCCACAGCACAACCACTGCCCTTCTATCCTATACCAATACAGTCAATCACTTTAGAAACCAAGGTCTTTTCATATCTTCCATCTTCCTCGACTTATAAAAAGCTTTTGACATGGTTAACCACAATCTGCTCCTCAATACTCTATCTAGTCTCAATATTTGCCCCTCCACCATACTCTGGTTCAACAGTTATTTATCAGAACGCCAACAAGCAGTTCTCTGGCAAGAAAAGCTGTCCCCCCTCTTACCAGTTTTCATAGGAGTCCCTCAGGGATCAATCCTTGGCCCACTGCTGTTCTCCCTCTTCACTAACGACATCTCATCTTCACTGCCCACTGCTGCAGTAGTTCAATATGCTGATGACACCACCATAACCTGTGCTGCCCCCAGCATTAAGGAACTACACACCATCACCCAATACAACTTTACCCTAGCAGAAACCTGGTTTACTAAAATACAACTTCTTCTCAACCCAAAGAAAACCAAACTAAAACTATTCACCCCTGGCAGATCATCCAACCCAGACTATAACCTCACTATAAACTCCAAAAACAATATTCAAATCACACCAACCAACCACACCAAACTACTAGGAGTTGACATTGATAACCACCTAAAGTATGATATCCATATAGCACAAACCATCAAAAAGGTCAACCGAAAACTGGGTCTGCTCTATAGAAATAAAAAGTTCATGACTAATCAGACCAAAGCCACTATTGCAAGAAGCCACCTCCTCTCTATCCTTCTCTATGCTTCCCCTATCTTAACTAACCTTCACCTGACTGAACTTCACAAAATGGAATCATGCTATAACAAAATTGCCAAATTTGCAACAGACTCCTCAAATAGATTCCATCAATGTCTTTCCCTAATGCAACTCAAGTGGCTGGAACTTCCTCAGCTACTTAGACTCAATCAAGCCATAATTGCACATAAACTCTACTACTACCCTGAAGAAACTCCTGCTCTCCAACAACTAACTAAGCCCTACACCACCACTAGAGCCCTGAGATCTAGCAACCAAAATCTCATTCAAGTAATTAGACATAAAAATGAAGCAGGTAAATCTCTCTTTGCCTGCACAACAGCACAAACCTGGAACTCACTCCCAAACAATATAACTAACACTACTTCTTGCACCCATTTCAAACACCTCTTGAAATCCTACTATTCTAATATCTGGCTCTGCTCTTGTTATACCCCAGGGTAGCAACATCTATGCTCAGTTGCAAGGACTATGCTACACTACAACATTTTCCTTTACTGAGCTCTACTGCTATCCCACAGATTCATCCTAACATTTCATAAATCTAACAGCAGTAAACATTCCAACACTTGTACTGTTCTGTACTATATCCCTTACCTGAAAAACACTCTAATCCATTTCTAGACTAACACAATACCTAACAGAGCTTATCTTACTCTCATCCTACCTATACCTTTACCCTATTTTATGCCACTATGGACATTTATTTACTTCTCGGTTATACTAAAGCATAAATGTATTACAACTTTATATTTACTAATATTTCTACAAAAAAAAAAAAATTCTTATATATATTTGTATTATTTGTACTAATTGTATATTCTGCCAAAGTACTGACTGTATATTCTACTAGAGTTATCACATGCCATATAAATGGTCCTCTGTACTACTTATAAATGTTAAGAATTGCTTTGTACTGTTTTAATCTAATATTGTATTGTATCATGGAGCTTTTCTCCCCGGGCCTCCGCTGAAAATGGACCTCTTTCCAGTCGGACTTTCCCGGTTAACAAAAATAAAATAAATAAATAAAATAAATATACCTTTGGCATAACATAACTTCTGATTCTCTTACTGTTTTTTCCATGACTTGATGAGACACATTAATATCATCTTCAATTCAGTTTGTTCAGTTGTTTCTATAGCTTTCAGTCTCTGAATGTCTCTGCTGTTGTCCTTAGTTCTCACCTGTGCCAGCCTCAGAGTTATTGTCAGTCTCTTCCTTCTCTTTGAGGGGAAATTGTTTTTCATTTGCAGGTTTGCCTTGGTGTTTCAGCTTAGTATAAGTAAAAAGGCCTGGCTTAAAAAAAGACAACATCATTTTAAAACTATCATTTTGTTTCCATTTTCAGAAACCATCTCTTCTACTTTTGGTATTGATTTTCTCTGCAGGGACAGAGCACCACTTAATGCTTTGACATTTCTACATTCTCAAATGAGGTTTCATTTTGCATAGTCATAAAATTACACAGCAAAACATTATTTATTTCCTACTTATCAGAAATTATTCTTATGCAAAGCATCCATGTTCTACAGCACCACAACTCTGTGAGCTGACTTACTAGTCAATATCATTTTCTATTGTGGACCCATTCCTACTTTTTTCAGAAGAGCTTCATAACTGCAGCCACAAGTGGCCTAATGTATAATTTATTGGTCCTAAGACAGAGATTGGAGTTCAAGTCCCATCACTGGTGGTATAATTTAAACCTGGTGGTTAGCACAAGAGGTTGAGGATATGAGCTTTTAATGATCTGCATCTTGGGCCCATTTTTTTATTCTCTCAACCTTTATTTGCCTACTATCTAGGCTTCTTTATGGTTTCCTAGACTGCACATCTAGTAACTATATATGAACCTATGCTTATATTCTATAACTGTACCCCATATATTGCTTTAATTATTTTTTTTCTTCATGTTTCCAGTTCAGAAAATTTGCAGCCTTGCAATTAATTTCACCAGCCTTGCATTCAACTTTTTCTATTGTATTACATAGAAATTGACCTATTTTTCCTGTCAGAAGGTTTAAATTTAGAAAATTTAGACAGAGTACCTTACACAAATTTCAGTTCCACAAAATGCCATCAGAATTTTGATATAGCAGGTTTAACACACCTCTTTTTTACAACAGGTGTGTAGTGTAACTCCAACAACAAAAAAATGTTATTTCAACCAAGACTTCAAATTCCCTGAAGGCTTGCATGCATTGCAAGAAATTTTTATTGCAGTTATAATGATTCTTCAGTATTAACAGCCTACTTGAACTTCTGAAAAAGATTGCTTTTATATATGCTTTGCATATGTTTTGCCTTATATTTCTTATTACTGCTCACTAACATGAAAACAGTTCAGGCAGCACATAGTAAGATCCAGTGTTGCATTAGTTCCACCATTTCTTATATTTTTTTTCAATGCATTGAACATTTCTTTACTTTGCTTTTATTTTCCATTGAGCTTGGTTTATTCACAGATTTTTCAACAGAATCCAGTTTCTACTAACACATGTTATTTCAGGGGTAATATAATTCTCTTCAAGAAGCAATAGTAGCGAACAATGATTTTTTACTTGCTTTAAACAAAGAAGCATCTGCTTTTTTAATCAGCAATGTTTATACAGATGCAAAACAACAGCTCCACTATTTGTTTCTCTTTTCCTTTTTTTACTGCAAAAAACAATGCTACATTCATAACTTATATCTGTCTCTCTTTCTTAAACAAAGTTAATCTAAATGCAAAAAAAAAACCTTCCCCAGTCTCAGTAACTCTTTTCTTGCATATCACATGTTAAACAGTATGATGTAGAGAGATTTATATCTTGAATCAGTACTCCTAAACTGTTTCACTGTTTCACTAGCACCATGCCATTGTACTTCTAGCTTTTGTACTGCTACCACTTCACACATTTGTTAGAATGCAGTTAAAACATGCAAAGGTTTCCAGCCAGTGCACATTTTTCAAAATTGCCTTCCTTATTTTATAAGAAGGGAATAGTACAATAATAAAAATAAACATTATATAGTCAAAAACTTTCAACACTTTGCCTTATTTACTGTTTCACTTTCTTTAAGCATACCATTTTCCATAATTTGCATATGATAGTAACACCTTCTTGCACTGGGGGAATGTCCAAAAGCTTTCCTAAATCACGGGTAATTTAAAATCATGATAGTTCCTAATTCAACGTTTGTTTACTTTTTGTATATAAACTGTAATAATACTTCATTTTAGTATTTGAGAATTCAGTACAACTTTGTGATACTTACTTTATGTATAAACCTAGTTTTAGCAATTTCTTGATGACATAAATCTACTGCAAGAGCATTTTCCCAGTAGATTTCTTTTAGCAGCTTAGTACATTCAGTATACATATGACACATTTTTGGTATATTTATCAGTTTGCGATTGTGTTACTTTTTGTGTAGGACAGACTGTTTTAGTCCTTAAGGACATAATTTCTTCACATGTGAGTGATACTAGATGTACATACATATATACATACATACAAATATTTCAAGCATGGGCAATAATGCCCTTCTAGCTTGCCAATATACCAAAATACTTGTTCCTGTAATACGTGCCCAGGCAGTTCTTAAAAATATGTAAACTAGCATGTGCTTTAATGTAATTTGGTAGTCTGTTCCAAGCATCAGCTGCTCTCTCACAGAATCAATTAGTACACTTATCATTCCTGTAGAATCTAATACATATTTTGTCTGGCGATTCTTTACTACCTTTTGATAACCCCAAACTTTCCCAGAGGTAGTTGTCTCTAAATGTCCTATATACCTGACGAAGGTTTCCTCTTAGATATCTATAAGAGACACTGTACAAGTTCATATATTTTAGTCTTTCATAATAACTTAAATTTTCACATCCATGGATGCCCTTGGTATAACTCCGCTGTACTCTTTCCAGTTTACCCATGCTTGTTTTCTTATAAGGTTTCCATATTGATATTCCATACTCAGCTTTGGGTCTAATGTACCTAACAAACAATGACTTCTTCTTTTCTGATTTCCTAGACTTTATAAAGCTTTTTATACAACCTATAGTTCTGTAACTATCATTAACCAATTGGTGGATATGATTAGAAAACTTCAAAGCTGGATCTATCCATATACCCAAGTCCTTAAATGAGTCTACAGTTTCAATCACTGTGTGCTACATTAAATATTCACCTTTCAGTTTATGTCTCCCAAGTCTTATATGCTTAGTTTTCATGTATCTATAAGCTTATTATACTCTTGTGCACAAATGGGGAATTCAGTCATGTTCTTTTGCAGACATGCCTTATCTGTAACACATGCACCCAATTTCAAGTCATCTGCATATAGATTGTAAAAAACCTAAGATAAAAACATTTGATCTGAAATATAAGGGCATAGAACAGAGCCTTGTGTGATACCCTGACTGTAACCAATAATTTCACCTGTCCAATTTCTGTATGATACTTGCCATGTCCTATTTGTAAGCCGTGCAGCTGTCCATCTTATCAAGAGTACATTGATACCTAGTTGTTCCAATTTATTAATCAGTGTCTTGTGTATGACCCCTTCAAATACTGAAGTTAAATGTATATAAATTGCATCACAGCACAATTTTTCATTCATTGCTGTTATCATAATGTTATATAACATCATATTACAGATAGTAATAGAGCTATTTTCAAAATATGCATGCTGATATATAGTTTCAAGTCTCAACATATCCAGTTCTGACAATAACTTATCCAATATTGCCTTCACCATTATTTTTAAACAATATGAAAGTAGACATGAGGGTCTGTATGACTCTGTGTTTTTCCTGCCCCTCTTTCTCTTAAAGAAAAGTTTAATTAGCTCACGTCTCCAATCTTGAGGAATCTCCCCATACTTTTATGACTTAGTGAATAATAGATATAATGATACTGTACGTTCTTGCTGAAGCGTTCTCAGGTCATTATTATTAATTCTGTCCCCATCCCTTTGCTTTGTTTGGATCCATTTTCCACAGTTCTTTTTCAATATAATCTAATTTGATTACAGAATCTGAAGTTACCTAGATGTCGCTAGAACAACTTATGACCTCCTTTTTGGAGCCAAACTGTTTTACATAAAATTTTGTAAATATATCTATAATCTGTAGTCTCTGAGAATAAATGTTAGAATGTACATGTAGTTTATCACTTTTTATGCCTTTACTCTTTTCACAGCTTATGTATCTATGAAAAGGTTTCCTGTTATGTTCAGTATCTTTATATACATTTTCTTCAAAGTTTTCTTGATCTTGTCTCACACTATGCTTAATTTGTTTGCCTAGCTTGTTTATTTCAGTTTTCAAAGCTGTAGTTTAACCTCTCTTCATTTCTTTTATTTTTTTATCCCTCATCTTCATCAGTTATCTTGTTCTTATGGAAATATATCCCTCTGATGATGTATGCCTAGATCCTGATGCTAAACATTTTTTTTTTTTTGCACTCAAGCAATTTGTCTTTCAAAACATTCCACATTTCATCTGCAGTTTTTCCACTGAGCACATCACTCCAGTTAGTTTTACACAGCTACTGTTTTGCTTCCATATAATCTGTAATTAATATTCTGTGCATTGGTTTAGATTTCAGTTTGATAGAATTATCTAGCAACAAATTAACCTTTATAATCCCATGATCACTGCACATCAATGGTGGTAAACCTTGACTTAAAGTAACAGTCATTTGTCTCCGTCCCCTTCAATAAATACACATCACAACAAATTACATTTGATGACCTTTATTAAACATCCATAACATAGCTTTGTTCACCAAATTCATTAATTACAACTAACCATAATATAGTTGATTCTAAACAGCATAACCTCCTTGTAATGTTAATCAGGGCAGCGTACCTACTCACCCTGCCCAGTAAGCGATGTCCATACCTCTGCTCACTTACTTTACTTATGCAGCACCATCCTTGTAATGTTAATCAAGGCAGCATACCTACTCACCCTGCCCATTAAGCAGGGTCCATACCTCTGCTTGCTTACTTACATATGAAGCAGCACCCCATCTCACTTCATACCATTCATTGAATTACCTTAATAAGCAGCATCCATACCTCAGTTTGCTTATCTATTCAGCAAGCTTCCTCCACTGCTCATTTCCTTTCCTCAGATCCTTCAAATAAACATCCAGACACCTGAGGGGGAGCAGAAGAGGACAAGCCTGTCCCTCTTCTCTGCCTTGCCTACTGATAAAATAACCCCAATCCACCCAACCCTCCAATGAGAAAAAAAAGGGAGGGTGGGTGGGTAGCAAGTTCATGCCAAAATGTGATTGCTTATCCAGCTGCACTTGTCTAACTTTCTTAAGCCCCTCCCCATTCTTATCTCATTTCCTCTCAACTATTCCTGCATCCACTTAACCCTTTCACCTCCCCCATCCACTTAGCTTTCACTAATATCCAACTAACCCCCCCCCATGAAGATGTCCCGGGACAACTTAGTTTGTTGCCAAACTTCATTTGTCCCGATCCCCTTCAGTAAACACACATCACACCAAATGACATTTGACGACCTTTATTAAACATCCATAACATAGCTTTGTTCACCAAACTCATTAATTACAACTAACCATAATATAGTTGATTCTAAACAGCATAACCTCCTTGTAATGTTAATCAGGGCAGCATACCTACTCACCCTGCCCAGTAAGCAGGGTCCATACCTCTGCTTGCTTACTTACATATGAAGCAGCATCCCATCTCACTTCATACCATTCATTGAATTACCTTAATAAGCAGCATCCATACCTCAGCTTGCTTATCGATTCAGCAAGCTTCCTCCACTGCTCATTTCCTTTCCCCAGATCCTTGAAATGAACATCCAGACACGAGAGGGGGAACAGAAGAGGACAAGCCTGTCCCTCTTCTCTGCCAACCAGCCTGACCAGGCTGTTCCCCCTCTCTGCCACCCAACATTGTTCTGTCAACTACCTCCTATAAAGGGAAGTGTTAAGCCAATCATTTGGTGTACTCATCATCTGTAAAGTACAGTAGAGCCCCGTCATAAACCCCTTGATTACCATACTAGAACTGAAAAATGCCTTAATGAAATTAAATCACATAGGATTACCCGTGACCCCAAATGTACTACCAAAATCCACTCCAAAAGAATACATTCCCTTTAATCCGCTTCCTTCAAGCTAGCCATGGCTCAACCTTTTCAGAATGACAACCTATACCCCTAACACTCCCCCAGAAACTAATTCCTTGATTCAACTCTACCCCAGTCAAATAAAGCCCATCCCAAGTATTGAATCCAGGTCCCTGTCAACTATACCATATCACATTACTCAAAGTACACCACTCAGGATGTGCAGTAACCATATTACTGCAAAGAATAGACCAACTCCCAGAATTTCAATGACCTAACACTATGAGCCAGAAAACTAGAACCCCTGGGCCTAATTTCTGACAGCTCGCCTATGCCCAGCAATAAAGAACCCAATCTGTTCCACCTTAACACCCCCCAATCCATTCATTATGAAATAGCAATCAGGACTGCCCAAAACCAAGCCATGGCAATAACAAGCCATCATGATGAAATGCAACCCCTCTATCCACCTAACAGATATATAGTAAACACCCAGTTGATGTCCTTTCTTATTGTATCATATGCCTAGTAATGCTTTCACCATACCTACTATTCTTATAAAGCAAGTAACCTTTGTAATCCCAAACCTCCAACTACTAACTTCAAAACATCCATGAACCAGCAATCACCCAACCTATAGCCCACTAACCCTCCATTTATCAAAAAGCCAGCCTTTATAACCAACTCACTGACAATAGTTAATGTCTTAGTTTCCACACTATGAAACCTATCCTATCCCCTCCAACACATGAACGACTATACAAGACTTAGCTACCACACCCTATGAACCCTAACAACTTTCATCAGCAGATCAGAACATGGGCCCTCTATCGACACAGCAACCTGTATAGTTAACTAAACACACCCCACCAGTCCACCATAATCCAACTTGCCTAACTTCATACTTACCATGCTAAAATTACCAAAAGCGTCATCACCCAATGATCCCAAAACTGACCCAACCTCAGTTGATAAATCCCTCCCACCTAGGCTCTACCCACCTAGGCTTCCATCCCCAAAACTCCTTTCACTGCTAACTAAACACCTGCTGTGCCAATGCCCCTAAATTAGCTCAAGCATCTGGAAACCACAAACATACAACTTAAGTCACCCGAATAAGCACCCAGAATAATGATTACCTGCAACCTCACTGCTTTCCAAGTCACTGTCCAGAACCTCCAACAGCAGCATTCTGTGTCCCATTCACTTCCTATGGCCCACCATCTGATACAAACCATGTCCTTTGCCCCTCTGTCAGCAACTCTGTACCTCCAGCTGCAAAAATAAATAAATAAATAAATAAATAAATAAATAAATAAATTAAGCATCTTGCTGTCATGAAAATTGCAAACTTCTAGCTATCAATCTATCGCTATCCAATTATCAATCTACCAATCAAATGCTCAACCCCCATGGTAACAACTGCTTCATCTCCAAGAATATTTGGCCAGTCAGACACAACACCAGAGCTTTCAAATCCTCCACATTCTACCAATAAAGTTAGCACTCTACAAAGTAAGACAAGATTCTTACACTCGAACCATTCTAAATATAAAATTAAAATTCAGCTAGCTTAGTCCCCATTATCTTATACAGGTTGCCCCCCCCCCCGCCCACAAAACCCGTCAGAAAGCTTAGAGTGATGCTAAAACATACCTCTTAACATCTTAGTACAAGATACCTGGACAAAACCTAAAATGAGAGGGGGTGGACAAAGGCCCAAACAGAGACAGATTTTAAGCATTGCTCTTATAAACTTAGCAAGTTGCTGGAATAAAGGAATTGCATTAGTATGCATTTTTCTAAAGAATATGAAGTCTGAAACTCAAATGTATGCCATTATTTAGTGACTTCAATCCTCAGTGATTTGCCACAAAGCCCCCAATTTTGTATGGAATAGACCAAAGATAAGGCAAATCTAGATTTTCTGTGAAAATTTTAATTGAGAAGTATGTGCGGAAACCTGCCACACTAAGACATCTGCACCACATTAAACCTTTCTGAATCCCAGTGAATATCATAACTCATTACATCTGCGTGACACCTCCAGGTGCGTCTGGAGTTGCCTCCTATTGATGCCACTGTGTGTCAACTATTGCTTCATCTTTGCATCTACAATTCCAACCATATGTACCAGTTTCTTTAAAAGATTTCATCTGAAATCTTACAAAATGCATTCCTATTGACCTCTGTCTAGTACAGGTAAAGAGATATTAACTGCTGTTTTTATTAAATAAATTTATATAGATATAATTTTCACGTTTTTCTAAAAATCTCAACAACCAAGTAACACCGACATAACTTCTTCGCCTCAGCCTCACATGAAACCTCTCAGCTAGACGAGTAAAATTCAGCTGATAGTATGCTTGTAACTTGAACGGTAGCCGAAATATTGTAAGTTGTTTACAACGTATTACCACCATGATAGTTACTGGATTTACTGTGACTTATAAACTGCGGTTTTAAGACCTAGAACATAAAAATTGCTACCACTATAACATAGTTCGTGCCGAAGTGTTAGCCACTTAACACTTCTTTCGTAACCCCTATGGTTCCAGAGATATGAACCTCTGTTTGAAATGAGGACATCATTTAATTCTATCAAACAGCTTAGGCTCATCCCATTGGAAGTTACAGTTCAAACTTCCTGAACTCTATTAGAGAAAATTAAAGTTTTAAGTACCCAAAACTGAAGCATCACTACTTTGCATTGCATTATTTACTCAGGAAACCTTGTACTACAGAAGCAAATGGCTTTCCAAATATTAACTGATCTAATTTGTATGAATAGCTGCTATACTGCTTAAAAACAATGACTTGTGTACTGGCTCTCATAATCCCAAGATATATCAGAAGGCCATACAAGGGTCAACACAGGTATATAAATGGATTCAACTTGTAAGCTTTAGTTCTGCCAATCTAAATAGTACTTGACAGGGCACCTACGAGTACCCACGAGTAGTACCTATGACCAACTAAATGAACTAGAGCAAACAAGTCTGGTTTGAGAGGTTAGCATTACCACAATAATTATACTAAATTCCATTCTGTTGCTTCCCATTTTACTGTCACTGTAACTGCAAGCTTTACCATAGATTTTACTTTCTTCTCAGGAAGACCAGCAAATCAGCATTACCTTTTAGTTTACTGCCGTAGCTAGTGCAACTTGCAGAATTTTCACAAGTGCATTTCCCCTTTCCATTCCTAGGTAACAACAAAACATCACTGTTACTAGAACACGCAGCGACAACAGCATATCCAGTTAAATTTCACATTCCCTCCACACATTCACTCTCCACCTTCCTTGACCTTCTCTGAAGCAACGCCTCCCCAAAAGCCTACAATCACTTACCACCCCTCCCAACTGCGTTGTATGGTGGAAATTAAAACGGCCGAAGTTACTGTTAACAACTCTATTAAGCTCTTTATATTTTATAAGATCTTCTTAATGAACCGCATATGCGCTGCACGAAGCCTGATTGCACATGCCTGGTCCAGAACTGCTATGCCTAATCCCGTGAACGTCCTCTAAACTGTTGTAGTGCAACTCACTGCCAGCTTGCCATTAACAGCCAGAACATTTCTTTCCCTGCTAATATTACAACAACAAAAAAAAAATTAAAAACCTACCTCCCTGCTACAAGAAATACATGAGGACACCAGCAGTGCCATGCTTAAAGTAACACCACATACTCACCAACACTTACACTGACGACAGAGTTACCTCAGGGAAGCCTCACATGGACTCTGAAGCCCGCAAAAAAGAAGTGTTGTTCTCTCAACCATCCTGACTGCTGGAATTCCGTACCAACGCCCTCACGACCAATGCGAAACTGAATCTCTCCCATGAGCCGAAAAACAAATAACTCAGTAACCAGCTGAACGACCCAAATTTGAACACTGACTAGCTACCCATGCCATTGATCACAAAAACATTTATCATTCCTATATACATTCCTACCTATCTCCATAGGTATGCACATACATTATTCTCTCTCTCTTTTTTTTATTGCAGTTTCTTTTTATTACAGTTTCCAGGAAGGTGACTGCTCTGACCACCTGTCTTCTCAATCATTTTCCAAAGCAAAACTATACAACTCTCTACCCCCTAGCCTACACCTACCCCAGCCCACCTGCCACCATCCAGTGCCCGAGGTCTACCTTTCATCCTGTTAAACCTACAGGTCATCATGGGCGTACTCTGCCTTAGCAAGTTCACGCCAAAATGTGATTGCTTATCCAGCTGTACTTGTCTAAATCTCTTAAGCCCCTCCCCATCTTTATCTCATTTCCTCTCAGCTATCCCTGCATCCACTTAACCCTTTCACCTCCCCCATCCACTTAGCTTTCACTAATATCCAACTAACCCCCCCATGAAGATGTCCCGGGACAACGTAGTTTGTTGCCAAACTTCATTTCTTCGGAACACAAATAATGTCTAGTATGTTCCATCCCTGGCAGTTTTTTTTTTTCACAATTTGAAGGAATTGTTGTTCCTGACCATACATTATGAATAATTTCCTTATTAATATTATCAGATCAATATTATTCCAGTCAGTATCTGGTGAATGTAAGTCCCCAGCTAATATTATTCTTCCCTCCTCTGTTTCATGCAAGAAATGTATAAATTCTTATAGGTCATCAGCACTTGTATTTGGTGGTCTATATATTCCAACAACTTTTATATCTTCCAGGGTTGCCTTTGTTGTCAGTTACACAGCCTATAGTATTGGTGTTATCACTGAACATGTAATAATCATAGGTCTCATAACTATTTTTAACCCCTATCATAACACCTCTACTTGATTTTTTGTTAGAATGTCTGCTGCAGTAAAAACATTTATAAAGAAAGCCATAGTCATTTGTATAAACATACAGTATTACACTCTGGTGCTACGTTTTTTTTACTGGAATCTATGCGATATATTACATTTCAAACATGAGCAAGTAGTATTTAGAGAAAGTTTTGGGAAATAAAGAAAAGCTGTGGGTAATAAAGACAGGCACTTTATTTCCCCATGGATTAAATGTATATTTTAAAATGTCATTAGGTTAAGAGTCTATACGCATGTTCTACAAATTATTATAAACAATCCTTACTGTCATAGTTGATTTGTGTTAGATTTGCACTGATGAAGCTGCTGTTTGGCAATGAACCTGATTTGTTTGTTTAGTGGTTCAGGAATGTGACTGTTAAATATTCATTTTCTTAAATTTACGAGTACTGGATTTTCTGGTGAATTTATTTAACAGTTTTTTTTTATCATTTACCCAGTGCTTCCGTACTCTGGGTGTAGCTCAATTGTTCTGTACATGAATTATTGATATTTATAGAAACAAAAAGAAATATGTACATTTTTAGATGTGCTCTCCACATGCACAAGCACAGACATACACATGCACATGCTCTGTGCATGCATGTATTTGTTTTTATAAAAATATCTCTATCTTTCTATGTGTATATATATATATATATATATATATATATATATATATATATATATATATATATATATACACACACACACACACACATATGTGTATATATATATATATATATATATATATATATATATATATATATATATATATATATACATACATATATATACATACATAGAGAGAGAGAGAGAGATGGCTATAGGTGTGTAGATATAGATACACATGCACCCACATACACGTGTGCGCGCACACACACACACACACACACACACACACACACACACACACACACACACACACCTGATTTGGATGGCAACATCTGGATTGTGTCTTTTACTACTCAGATAGTCATGCAATGGATATTTTCCCCTTCAGATGTGTTGTCTGCACCTCTTATTTTAAGTCATTTGCAATATTTTCTAAAGACATATTTATATACACTAGTGAGTTAGATTATTTTCTACTTTACTTCTCTGACTGTCTCGGTGGATTGGTAACAATTCTGCTCTGTATCTTGGCTTGAACTGGTTTGTTTAGTTGACTTCATTTCATTTTGGGATTTAGCTGCATCTTCTTTCATCTTGGGACTTGACTTCATTCATGTGCATAAAGTATGGCCCAGGAGTCCAAGGTTCATGAAAACCAAGTGCACATTTGACATTCTTATTTTGGTGATCCAGAAACCTTACAATATAAGACGGTAACAGCCTGATATGTCTTCTGGATCATCTATCACAATATTTTAATGTTATCGTTTGAATTATCACAATATTTTTAATGTTATTGTTTGAATTATCACAATATTTTTAATGTTATTGTTTGAATTATCACAATATTTTTAATGTTATTGTTTGAATTATCACAATATTTTTAATGTTATTGTTTGAATTATCATTCTTTTTAGATTTGCTAGTTTCTACAGAAGCACTGATGGGATTGGAAATCTTGGATTTAGTAATCTTCTCTAAGCAGATAACGATCATATTGATATGTTGCAGTACTCCACTGGCAATAGACAGTAAGCCTGCTGTCATACAAAGTAGATTTTTTTATGTTTTATTTTGTCATCTCTGATCAACAAGCTCTCCCCCCCCCCCCATGGTAACTAGTAACTTTACTGAAGTGACATTCATCTAGTGATTGAATTACCACTCTTCTAGGGAGGCACCACAGCATGATAGTCACCCCATTTACATGGCTTTGATTGGTTGTGTACCCAGTTCAATAGCTGTTACCTACAACTACCCAGCATTCTTTTACGGAGGCACTACAGCATGATAGTCACCCCATTTACATGGCTTTGATTGGTTGTGTACCCAGTTCAATAGCTGTTACCTACAACTACCCAGCATTCTTTTTGGGTTGAGTGGTGCAGTTAAGCACATTGCCTCCTGCCACTGAGGATGTGTAAATAGGGATTCACCTTCATTTCCACCGAGCCCTACTGTGCCTCAAGTTAATAATCAAACCATGGTCAGGCAAGGCCTTATCCTACTCTACCACAGAAACTCTGAATTCATGATATTTTTAAAAACATAAAATGAATTAAACCAAAAATTATTAATAAGACAAGAAAAAAAGAAGAAGTAGAAATAAAGCCATCAGCAGAGCACACTATACACTTTTAATGTTACCTGGAGCAACAGTTTCAGAAATATCATTGTTGACAAGGGAGATCTCTAACAATAAAGTAGACGGGAGTTCAAAACTTCAGTAAAACAAGCAGACTAAATTGGCAGGTACAAAAAACCTAATGGCATAGTGAAACGATGCATGGTTTCCAGGATAGACTCACATTTCTGGTGGAATAATATAAATCTCTAAATAACATACAAAATGGAAAGGATAATGGGGTAAAACTAAGTGTTTATGAATGAAACAGTATAAGAAGGAAAAGGTAAATGCATGAAATCCAATAGTAAAGAAGAGCCTTGCCTACAAATGGAATATTTGAAATTAGTAATGGTAATGGGTGATTATTTTCAGTATTATAAGAGTAACAGCATTTCCTTAATGCAAGATAACTAAGAATTCTTAAAATGCATGTTTCTTATTAGTTAGTAACATTTGAAAATAATCAAAGTAAATTCTTGATTCATCAATACAAGCAGTGATGGCTTATCAATTTGCCACTACAGCCTCCACACTAAAACTAATTTGTATGCAATTCATGTACAGTACCTCACCCACGACACTGTGACCCAATGTCTTTCAACGCCCCTTTAGCCAAGGTAACTGCTTTTTACACAAAGTATTACTTTCACATGCACACAATTTCCAGGGAAACCTGGCAGAATTTTCCAGTTCTCCATAACTTTCTTCTTGGGCTTGTTACCACTCTCAAAGTCAGAGACTTCCTCTTAACTGTTGTTCTTATATCACCTATGAATATTCCTTTCACTGGTAATCATCTGAAGCAGTCTCAAAGGCATGTGTCCTAGTGTGCTACCCAGCTTTATAAATAATGATTTTCTTCAGATAAACAGCAGTATATAGATATACTTATAATAAACAAACACCAATCATTAAAGTTTAAAGGTAAATACATGAATTTTATTTAAAAAAATAAAGACAACTCTGCAAATCCAGATAAAAATTTATGTAGGTAGTTGTGATGATATGGGCAAGTGCCAGCATAGCCAGCTGGAGTTTTGTAAAGAATGATATGTCCTTTGAATATCAAACTGATTTATACAAGATACAAATGTATTAGAACTTTATGTTGTTTGTATATCAAACTGATTGGTACAGATGATTGCGCTGAAAATGTATTTGTGAGCTTTGCTTGTGTTAATTGTATTAAAATGTATCAACAGTGCACCCCGCTGCATTGAAAAGAAATGTACATTTATTAGTGCAACTGAATTAAATGCAACAGCAAGCTTACTTAAAGAAAAATAAGGGAAATGTAAATGAGCTGTTAAACCATTAAAACAGCACACCACAGTGCTGAATAGGAATATACACTCTAGGTCTTGGAAAAAAAAACATCTGTTTATTAGCTCAGTAAAAAGAGGGGAAGCCCCAGGCACTGCCATAAACATTCAGATGTGTATTGTAGACGTCTATGCTAAATTCTTGTCTCAGCTTCAAAAGCGGATACTGTGAGAACTTAGAGTTGGCTGACCAAATGAGGTCATTCTGCTGCCAGCCATCTTGGAAATTATATGTTAGATATTAAAAAAAGAAATTTCAGAGTACTGAGTATTCTCTTTTGGCGAACCTGACTAGAAAGACCCTCTTCCACAGCATCTTGCCTTGCAGTAGTAAGTAACTTAACTAGGAAACAGTATTTTTTTAGATTAATCAGGAATATAGTGAAGTGTAGTTTAGGTATTGTTTTTTCTTTATTTGTCTGAGTCTGTCCATCAATGTCCTTTTCAATTTTCCTGTGATCTGAACTCTGCGGTTTACTGTAAACATATATTCAATAGTTTTATGTTATTTTATTATTTATTATTAAATATATTTAAAACATTTATTGTGACTGGTCCATGTGGAAAGTATCTACCCTTTGAGAGTACTTACATTTATTTGGTGACACAGTGTGGGCCATTCTAGAAGGCCTAGCTGCCTTCATCAATCAATATAATTTGTATTAGTATTAATATTGCACCATATAATTGGATACCCTTTTAAGAGCCTTATAGTAACTGGCTGGTGGCAGTGAATCTACCTTATAGTCTGTGCAAAGTTGTCAAAGTGGTTAATCTGCGCCAGCCTTTCCCAGGTGTGTGTGTGTGTGTGTGTGTGTGTGTGTGTGTGTGTGTGTGTGTGTGTGTGTGTGTGTGTGTGTGTGTGTGTGTGAAAATTAAATCTTAAAGAGTGTGTGCATCAGCTACTTGGGGCAGGGACACAAAGCACTGAGTTCACAGAGAGGGTGCTGGAGGACTTGGCTTGGACATTTGGCTGAGGACCTAACCCTACAGCTGTACCAGTGGGAAGTCTTATTGGGGACCTGGAGGGAGACAGATATAAAGACATCCAGACCCCAGGCTGAGTGTGTTCCATGTGTGCTCTTAAGGGAAATTGTACTTGATGCAGGGAGGTCTGCATCTGGAAATACTGAGTGTATCCATTTGTCTTCCAAGTGCATGTCCCTCTCCAGTGTCAGTGGTGAGGATTCAGGCTTCTTGATTACTGGACCAGTCTGGGGACATCACATATTGGTAGCAGTGGTGGGCATCTCATATGGGTGGTAGTGGTGAGACTATCGCATGCTCACATATTGGTAACCAGTGATATGGATATTGAATTTCTGTAGCCTGTAAGGAGTTGTCACTAAAGAAAGTGTTTGTACTCTCAAGCAGCCGCAAAGTAGACATTCAGAGTTTCATATCACAATAGTTTTATTTATTTACTTTTTGATAGCTTAGTTAGTCAGGGAGAGCAGGGAAGGATGCCAGCAGAGGATTATGGTGAGCTGACAAGGAACCAGTTGGCTGTGATGTGTTAAGCCAAAGGACTGGGGCATGCCAACCTGACTAAAGGGGGAAATTAATGTAGCCTTAGTCAAAGCTGCAGCACAGACCAACAACCAGTCTGGCATTGGGGATGTACAGCTCTGAGAAACAGGACAGTTCAACTTTTCCTCAGAGGACTTAAAAATCCATCTGGAGTTAACAAGACTTGAACAGGAGGCCAAATGTTTGGAACTAGAATCATCAGAGAAGCTGAGGGATTTGGAGGATGAAAAAAATGAGAGACTGTGGCATTTGGAGGCTGAAGAAAAGGAGAAGCAGTGTCATCATGAAAAGGAAACACTGACTCTTCGCCAGGGCCATGGAGGTAATGGGGAAGTGAGTAACCATACCCCAGAAGCAATAAATGTCAGTAAACTTCTTTCTCAGCACCAAGAAGGTGATAATTTTGATAGTTGTACTCATATATATTTGAAAGAGTATGCAAGCAGTGTAATGCTGACCGAGGGCTCTGGGTATGGTTCCTGGCACCCTTACTCCATGGTAAAGCTGCAACTGCTGTTTCTAAATTATCTAATACTGATTGTTTAGATTATTATAAATTTAAGCACTATTTGTTATGATGTTTTAAGTTAACACTTGAAGCTTACAGAAAAAAGTTTTGTGAGCATAGACACAAGGCAGATGAAATTGTATGTTATTATATTGCTGAACTGAACACTTATTTTCATGGATGGGTGAGTGGATGTCAGGTAACTACTTTTGAAGGGCTGGCAGACCTTTTGGTGAGGGGAACAAGCCCTTAGCACTTTGCCTGAGGCCATGACAATGTGGTTGGCAGACAGGGAATGCAACTCTGCAGATGAGCTTGGAAAAAAGGAGACCTATATCTAGCAAGTAGGGCATCAGTGCACAGGAAAGGGATATGATACCCAGTGCTGCACATGGATATAAGGGCACCCATGGTGGGCAGCATATATCACCCCAACAGAGTCCTCCAGTAACAAGGGAAGTCACTACTGCTTGTACATGGCTGGGATCAAGGGTTAATTGTTTTAAATGTAACCAGTGGGGCCATGTAGCATATATATTTCCATGGAGACAAGGTGGGGAACAAAAGGTGGGGGAGCCAGCAAGTAGGAATAACAGAATGCCAGTGGTAGGTTGTCTGGAGACAACAGGTATACCAAACTACCAGCAGAGTTTATATCCTATCTTTGTGGATGGAAAACAGGCCATTTCCAAGAGAAACACAGCCTCTGATATAACCATTCTGAAGCCTGAAGTAGATAAAGAGGAGCACTACTTGCTTGGGCAGTCCACTCCAATCAGAGCTTTAGGATGGTTCCCATTCCAAATGCCTTTGGCCAGGATTCACCTTGACCAGGAGGGTGGAAAAGGAAGCAAGCAAGTAGGTGTATCTTAGGATATCCCTGCAGATGTCTTGATAGGGAATGATTTTGATAATGCAATACATTGTGTGCATGCAGTGACAGTCAGGCTTGGAGATAGGCATGTTGGCCTGCTAGCCTAGGGAAGGCCCAGACAGACTGCACACCTGAACCCAAGACTAGTGATGTGGCTATTTCAGGGAGGGAGCTACCTTGTAGTAGTGAGACTGAAGGTGAGCCACAGCTGCTAGTGGATACTAATGGCCCTTTGGACAGAGTGATGTCATATATTGGTAGCAGTGGTTGGCATCACAGTTGCCATAAAATCAACCTGGTCTAAGTCTTCAGCCATAGAAAAAACGAGACAAATCCAGCTAACTTCAACACGAAAACGAAAACCAAAATCAAAAATAACTCCACAGATGAAAAAACTCGACCCAGGAATCACAAATGTGTTGAGACCAAAAATAAGTTAGAAGAGTTGAATAACTTTAATAAATAAAAAAACAAAATAGATCAAGCACTTTCACCTGGTTCATACCAGGCTTTATCAAGATGTTAAACAGTGGAAAGCAAGGCCATTATGTATCATCATACATTGATCATGTGACCTCTTAATTAACCACACATACCATAATTGTAATAGGTAAATATTTAAAATATTTAAAATACTTATAATCTCTACAAAACTCATATTGTTACAAAACTAATTAGTCTGAGGTCTGTCTAAGTGAATCAATACATGTGTATTAAAAATAAATCATCATGTAAAAATAAATACATTGCATAGAAAACTGAGCGTGAGTATAATCTATTAAATAACTATAAATTGTAAGGTACATATATTAAAAATATATTTTACTAATGTGAACCCCTATAGTGAAAACACATTTTGGATTAAAAAGAGTAAAATAGTAAAATAAATAAAATAAAAATTCTTCACGGGCTAAATGCAACTAACCACCAAGTGTCCAAAAATAAGTATTGCCTTGTTCATAACTTCTCTCTATTTAATTTTAGTGCACTTGCAATACTAATACTATCATTTAGACCTGGGGATCTTGTTGCATTTAATTTTAATTGCCATAAAAGCTCTTTATGTTCCAAACGGGTCTCCCAGTCACCTCCTCTAGGGTCCTGGGTGACTTGGTTAAAAACAAAGAATTTCAACTGCATATTACTACATTGCATTGAATGTTTAAAAAAAGCATTAGTGTCTTTCTTCTTATTAATTTCGTATAAATGCTCATAGATCCTTTTTCTTAGTGGCCTCTCGGTCTTGCCAACATAAAAACTGTAACATTCCGTGCAAACACCGAGATAAACCACCCCTTTTGATGCACAGTTGTGATAACTTCGCGCATTAACCTTAAAATTCTTGGAGGAAATGTACAAACTGCTACTGTTGTATATATAAGGACATTGATTGCATGCACCACATTTAAAGGTGCCTACCTTGTTGGAAAAATATGAATGCTTTCTGTAACTATTCCTACTTTCAAATAAACCCTTTAAATTAATGTCTCTCTTTCTTGTAAAACTGGGCTTAACAGGTATAATTTTGTTAATGTCCTCCTGAAGTGTCAACACTGGCCAATATGTCAGAATAGTCATTTCAACTTGCTGCAAGTCCCTGGTGTGTGTATAAACAAAGTTGTTGTGTAATGATTGTTGTTCAGCTTCATGGGAGTGTTCTAATGCCATACCTTTACCAAGTAATGGTGGATATTTTAATTCCCTGTTACTCAAAACCTCCTTTGCTAAATTGTTCACCAAGTGAGCTGGATAACCTCTTTCCAAAAAGAGTAAAATAAATTTTTAATTTATGTACCTTACAATTTATAGTTATTTAATAGATTATACTCACGCTCAGTTTTCTATGCAATGTATTTATTTTTACATGATGATTTATTTTTAATACACATGTATTGATTCACTTAGACAGACCTCAAACTAATTAGTTTTGTAACAATATGAGTTTTGTAGAGATTATAAGTATTTTAAATATTTTAAATATTTACATATTATAATTATGGTATGTGTGGTTAATTAAGAGGTCACATGATCAATGTATGATGATATAAAATGGCCTTGCTTTCCACTGTTTAACATCTTGATAAAGCCTGGTATGAACCAGGTGAAAGCGCTTGATCTATTTTGGTTTTTTATTTATTAAAGTTATTCAACTCTTCTAACTTATTTTTGGTCTGAACACATTTGTGATTCCTGGGTTGAGTTTTTTCATCTGTGGAGTTATTTTTGATCACAGTTGTCATATAAGGAAAATTTACCATAGATGGGATGCATTTAGAAAAATCTAAACTCCAGATATTTAAGATGTCTGTCTAGCTGCTACAATAATACTGTACCCAAAATAGCTAGTTACTCACAGATTGGTTCCAGAAAGCAAGCATCATCAACAACTATGTCTTCTTCTACAGTCTCAGCTGCCATGGCATACAGTTGCATAAACCCTCTGCCTGTTCCAATGTCCATGATATCAGCATGGCAAAGGAAACACATTGTAAACTACCCATTACGTTCCTCTACTATTTTACCCTTATTTGTCTTAGTAAAAGAGGTACCATCATGTCAAAAGGGTCTGCAGCTCTTCCAGTCCTTTGACATCATCATCATCATCAGCCCCCTCTTCTCCGATTTTCTACTTGGGATCGGAGTATCCTGTTATTTGGACAAAAAAAAGTATCTCCTTAATACTGTGACAACATGTGCTGCAGACAAATCTGACATGAAAAGGAAAAAAAGGAAGACAGAAAATACATTATAGCATTCAGCCTAGCATTCTCAGAATGGCTTCCTTCAGCTTGACATTACACCTGCACTTCACATTTCTCTCCCTCTAAAGAATCTTAATGTGTTCTGGAGCCATCCCTGTAGAAATAATGTTTAAGACACAAATGCAGTCTTTTTATAATTATTCTGTACCCCAAATGGATAGTCCACCTGCATTACTATTGGCACTTCTACAGTGATATTAGGAAGTTATCTTGTAGGACTGCAAAACTAAACTCCATCTAAGAAGTTTCCTATTTTGTCCACTTGCTCTATGAAGTAATGTTAAAGGGTTATGGATCCATAACCACAATGAACTTTCTACCATATTGGTAGGGTTGTTGCTTATGCAGATCCTAAATTATACCCAGATATTCGTTCTCTATTGCTGCATTAGATTCCCCCTGGGGTTGAAGACTGCTCAGTGCACAATGGAGCATTCCTCTCACTCTGAGGAAACTTGGATGAAGTGCAGCTATTTTTTTTTTCTGAATAAGTGCATTATTTTGAGGTAACTGAGACATTATATGCTTACCTGTAGATACAAAAATAACACTTTAACATTTATTAGGCTGCTGTGTATTTTAGATAAGCCCAGTAACTACCTGAGCTGGCATGAGTGACTTTCGAGCTTGAATATGTATGTGTGTGTTGTGGAATTGTTGTGAAAGATACGATTAAAGACAAATGAAGAAAACAACAGTGATTTAAAATTTTTATGGTGCTACCGAGTTGAAATATTAAATTTAATGACAACCTTATGATGTATCAAGAGAGAAGCAATGCAAAACAACAGTATGCAATTGCCAACAACACAGAAAGTAGATTGAACGGCTGAGTCAGAAGCAATTAATTTGCAGAAGCTAGGAGGCGTAGAGTCTCATTAGTCAGTGTATGACTAGTAGATGTATATTGTTTTAGTTATGACACTACCCCTGTGGTTTATGTTGCAATCGGCAAGCCTTGTAATGTTTTTTATATAAGTAAGACCATTAGGACTTTGGGTAGAAGGGTATATGAACATGTCTTAGCTATAAACAACAAGGATAAAAGGATATGACAAATGCTTTGGCAAGACATGCTTTAGGATGTGATAATTTCAAAAAGTTTTCATTTTGTGTACTTAACACAGTTACTCCATTTTTTTTCTGTGGAGATCTTAAGACTTTGTTAGAATGTCGAGAAAGCAAGTGGCAGATTTTTTTGTATGCTGATCAGTCACCTGGTCTTAATGAGACAACCAACATTAAATGTTTTTGTACAGATGCTGAGATTATAATTTTAACTCTGTATATAGTTGTCTTACCAAAAGTTGTCTTTTTTATAAGTAGACACATTATACACTTGTATATACATGTATTTTTAATTCACTTTTTTAAGTGTCTTTTTTATGTGCATATGTTTTTACAACTTCATGCATTGATAGTCCCTGTTCCTTTAATATGATTGCATTGCATGATTGTTTCATTTATTTTATTGGTTTATAATGTCATGTGATGGACTTGATTTTTTATATAGTTGGGTGTTCTAACTAATTGTATTTGTTTTTCAAAGAAGTTTAATTTAAATTAAATAGAACAAAAGTTCATTCTGGTGTCCAGCTCTTCCACTGTGGCCAAGCTATACATTTTTTGTGTTTATCTTGTTATCTATGAAAAACTTTTCAGAAGATAATTTTTTTTCTTACAAAGTGTTAACTAAATACATCATATATGTGGTAATATGATATGGATAGAGATTACCTGACAAAAAAAATGTGTATTTATATATTGTATAATGATTAAGCTTTATTAAACTTGGTTTTAGCTATTTGTGTGACTAGGTAATTAAAAAAAATATTCTCAGCCCATGCATATGAAGTAGAAACCCACAAATAGGTTCATTCATTAATTTTCGACATTTCATTCCCATTTAATTCACATTACTCAATTTGCAACTTTCTGGATCATGTTGTTCCTTGTTTTATTGACAGTAGTTTAAAAGAATAAATAAAATTATAAAGAGCCCCTTTCAACACTCACACACTGACTGGATCTGTGCTGTTTGCGATATGATTTGTGTGGCATTTGATTTCCATATTAGGCTATAAGTCTGATATATTTTTAAATATGTTGTGGTCTGTTTCATAGATTTTATTTCTTAAAAAGGATTTTTTTAAATATACAACAAAAAAAAAATGCTGAACTAATAGGTTCCACAATCCAGAATAAGGAATAAATCAAGCACACACCATATAGTGGAACCAATGCTGAAGCCAGGCTGT
Organism: Protopterus annectens; assembly: GCF_019279795.1. Classification (NCBI taxonomy): domain Eukaryota; kingdom Metazoa; phylum Chordata; order Ceratodontiformes; family Protopteridae; genus Protopterus; species Protopterus annectens. The sequence continues at coordinate 217,389,610 of NC_056735.1, forward strand.
CGTTCTTTAGAATGTTGTGTCTTTCGGCTTTTCCCATTTAGGGGTCACCACAGCGGAACTCCGGTCTGCTAATGAGTGGCAGTAGATTTTTATGTGCCGAGTTGCCAGCCCTGACGCACAACCTTCAACGAAGGTACGCCCATTCACGCATGTCTCCACGCAGAAGATGCTCTAGCTGAGAATCGAACCGGTCAGCATCTTACTGTGAGGGGACAACGCTACCGCAGCATTGTTCTATAGAATAAAAAGCAAAATAGTCGTAGCATATAAAAACTTTAATACCAGGTTAATTCTATAGAATAAAAAGCAAAATAGTTGTAGCATATAAAAAACTTTAATACTAGGTGTCGTTCTATAGAATAAAAAGCAAAATAGTCGTAGCATATAAAAAACTTTAATACCGGGTATCGTTATATAGAATAAAAAGCAAAATAGTCGTAGCATATAGAAAAACTTTAATACCAGGTTGTTCTATAGAATAAAAAGCAAAATAGTCGTAGCATATAAAAAACTTTAATATCAGGTATTGTTCTATAAAATAAAATGCAAAATATTCGTAGCATATAAAAAACATTAATACCAGGTCGTTCTATAGAATAAAAAGTAAAATAGTCATAGAATATAAAAAACTTTAATGCCAGGTAACCTAGTATTAAAGTTTTTTATATGCTACGACTATTTTGCTTTTTAATACATAGAATGACAGCCTGGCTTCAGCATTGGTTCCACTATATGGCATGTGCTTTATTTTTTAATTACATAACTGACATGCATTTGTATTTTTGTAGCAAAATATATGTTTTATTTCTTAGATGAATACTTTATTTATAAGATGTATACCCTTATTTTAGCGAGTTGTGCACCCATGAATATAGTACACGTAGCAAAGAAGAATCAGGCAAAGCCCTTTACATGAGAACCACCTTTTTTATTTTTATTTTTTATGTTAATATGCTCATTTGTTATGGTTTTCACCACATGGCATGCATCCAAACCCCTCCATATAATGCAGACCTGTATTTTCTACCAGTCTAAGGTTAGCTGAGTGTCTCTTCTTTTTTACAAACTAATTATTCCTTCTACATATCAGGACTTTTAGAAGAAAGTCATTTTGCTGCTTGATCAAGGAATAGACATCCCCAGTAAGTTTGAAAACAGCATAGAGCTTCACACACTATAATCCCAAATCCTTCCCAAATCTATAGAAAAGCAAATAACATCTTAATGGCTATATCTTCTTCAGGGTGAAGCAAGCAGCAGTAGCATTTTTTAATCCTCAGTAATTTATAAAGTGTCTTGCTTGCCTTTCTGTCAGGTAACAGGTTTTGTACAACATGTACCTTCTGACTTAAAAAAATTATGAAACTCTAATGCCTGGCATTATTGACTGACTGGTGATAATCGTCGATTATTTCCCAGAAAGTCAAACAATTTAAGAGAAACAGGACACAAATATAAGTCAAAATAATTCATGTTCCACAACATTTTGGAGTGCTGAGATGTATGGTCACATTTCAGACTTCCCTCTCATGGGACTCTAGGAACAGATTGATTCCACACTTGGCTGAAGAAGGCAAGTTAACAATATGTCACCCTACTACATTGCCTTATAACTGCTCTCCCCCTGAGTGTTTTTTTAGCACATTTTAACATCAAGGAATAAAAAAGCTTCACAAATGTAAATAAATAATTAATAAATAATAATTAAAGTTTACCCATTCAGACTTTTTTTCTATTTTTGCAACAGTACCACTATTAAAATATTTGTGGCTGTTGTTTCCTGTTACACAAGAAACAGTCTCAGTAATGGAAGCTTGCTATCTGACAGATAATATTAACTTAAGCCTGGGCGTTGCACCCTCACTGCCATTCTCAGACTTGCAAATGTCACCAATGACCTTATTTACTGATCTCTCTAAAATAGTTGCCTCTACTGTCTGGCTCACTTCTGCTTCCTGAATTTACTAAATAAATGTTCCTGCTTAGAATTGTCATATTTTACTTCAGTTTATCTTACCAATAATTTTGGGGAGAAAAATCGATTCTACTTTTTTGGCCCCCTCACCTTTCTGCTGTCCCTTTGGAATAAACTATTTATCACTTAAATTCAGTGCATTTCTCAACACTTTATCCGTCAACCACAATAATCTAACAAAGACACATCTGTTATCTTTTAGCAGTTTCTGTTATCTCATAGCAGTTCATCAGTGATCTAACTATCCTCAGCTGTGATTTCTGCACAAGCTCTAAAATATTCATGTCAGTGATCTAACCACCCTCAGGTCTGACTTCAACACAAGCTTCAGAACATTATCTTTTTTAAAATCATGGGGTTCCTATCTGAAACTTTGGCCAGACAGCACATAATGATATCTACCAAGCTGGTACTTTCCTTATTAAACATCACCAAATGAAATCAAATATTTATTTTATTTTATTTTACATTTGTTAACTGGGTAAAGTCCGGCTGGGCAAGTAGCCAATTTTCATCGGAGACCCGGGGAGTTAAGCTCCATAACAATAGTACAAACAGATTACAAATGTTTTTAAAAGATTTACAAACAATATACAAAAAGTTTGACAGTTGTCAGCAATCATAATTTACAAAAAGGTGAATGTAAAACAGAAAACATTACATTTCTTAAGCCTTATTACAGACAGTAATATGAAATGTATTAGATATATAACTAAGAAACATTGTGGTATATTTATTTGTAGACGTAAGACAAGAAGATAGCAGAATAGAAAACATTTGATCGAAGGCATGACAAACTAGCCTGGAGTATTACAGGAGCATTGCCATTGTTGAGTAAGGAATTCCTTTAGGAGTTTTTTGAAGCTATGACGATCTGTGTTTTTTAAGATATTCTGGGGTAATAGGTTCCACTGTTTGGCTACTTTGAAGGAGAAGAGAGAGTCACCAAAGAAATTATGGGACTTTTTAACCTTGAGTATGAGTTTATCTGATGATCTAAGGATCCTGGGGTTGGTATTTATTTGTTTTGCACTGGGTTGGAAAGTGCAGGGCAGTTTTCAGGTTTGTGGATAATAGAGTGGGCAGTGGTGAGCTGATTAAGCAATAACAGATAGGGAAATTGAAGCCAGTGTAAATTTTGAAGAGCAAGGCAATGATGGGTCCTGCTGGGTATATTAGCAGCAAATGTTGCTATATTCTTATAGCAGTAATCAAGTAGAAGTAAATCAGACTTGCGCAGGTTAGTGAACAGTTGAGAACAGTAGACAAGAGTAGATAGGAGGTGGGATCTGGCTGTGGGTAGTCTGGCATTTTGAGTAAGGTAAGGTTTGGCCCTATATAGAGCACCAAGTTTGATGTAAACCTTCTTTATTGTGAGCGATATGTGTTTATTGAATTATAGGTTGTTGTCTATCGTAACACCAAGTGAAATTAAAGTGTTGTGGTATGACCTTACCCTCTCCTTCTCTGTCGCTCACCGTCTCTCTATGTGGATGTTTTATAGGTAAAAAATATCACACAGCTTATAGGTGTTATATTTTGTTTACAATATCTTTACATCTACAGCTTGTCATCTCTGAAAGCACTGCTTCATTCCAGATTAGTGATAATGATGTGTGTACTTTAACGTAACTTCAGTCCAAAAATTTGGGCAACTGCAGACAGCAATAGAGTATTTTCCTTTAGAAAATATTTTGTTCAGAATCAATACACAGAAAACTGCTCCCTGAGGGCAGAAACCTAGAGCACACATAATTCTGATGGACAGGAAAGGTAGGCCGGTAAGGGGCTGAATTGACTGAAGTGACAGGTAAGGGGAGATAGGTAGGTTAGGAGGAGAGCTAATGAAAGAGTTAGAACAACAACTGGAGAGGTAAGTCCTTCTTTTACCTCAATAGCGTAAAAAGATATCTACTAACTCTTTTCCTTGATCTCATGGGGTTGAAAATGGGAGTAATGGAGGCACTCCAGACTTGGCTTGTAGAAGATGGGACTGATACCAACCTGCCCTGGGTGGTTATAACACTGACATAATGACAAGCCTGGGCAAGTAAGTGCAGGCATACAGTTGGACTTCACACAATACAGAGGTCAAGTTGAGCAAGATCAGCCTGATCTGGCAGGAATTTACCTGGCTGAACCGGATGAACTGCACCCAGGTGCCTATCAGCAAGGTCCAAGGTGCCTCTGGCTTCTATTCAGGTTCAAAAAGTTCTGCAAATGTGAAAAAAAGCCAAGTGCAAGGAATAACAATCAAAAGGGTATTACCACTGAAGAAGCACATGGTCTAACTATGCAGTCAAATGATTCACCAGTTGATGTAAAAAAGTGGTTATGGGTGTCCTAAATTGTGACTGTGCCAATGAAACTATTGATTTAACATTCCAATGTATTGTATAAAATGAAATAAATTTGACTGAAGACCTGCAGTTGGTGACGTCATTTTTTTTTAGGGACAGAGTTTAGGACAAATATTGTAAATGCATTCATACTAACTCCTCTACAGAACACCTATCCAGGACAGTCACAACAGCTTCATGATTGACAGTATCCACTAACATTTATTATATATCCGTCCTTTATTTTACACTTATTATCTGAATATTTTGCTGTACCCTGTTAACTACAGTTCCAAAAAGTTTGCAGATCACTACATTCATATTTTCAAGCCAACAAATTTGACTTTGCAAATAGATTTCTCATTCATCCCGGCTGCTCGCCATTTGCCACCTCTCAGCTAGAGTGTCTTCTGTGTGGAGGCTTACGTGAATGGGGCGTGCCTTCGTTGAAGGTTGTGCATCAGGGCTGGTAACCCGGTACGTAAAAATGCACTACCAATCATTAGCGGACCAGAGTTCCGCTGTGGCGACCCCTAACCGGGAAAAGCCAAAAGACACAAACAAACTTCAAGATCTCTATCAAAGTGTTTGTAAAATTTAAAGTTAAATATCAGTTATACTGTTCATGTTTTCACTCTCGGGCAGATAATGTTTTACAAGAGCTAATGTTTTGTAAATAGCATTTCAGCTTTGATACAGTACTTTAAGTCTTTGTACTTCTCCTTAACAAGTAATTATTATAAGATGGGTATGTTTCTTCTGTATCTTGCTTCCATTCCATCCCAGAAATGGACTGGATCCACTTATTTTCATGATTAACAATTGAGTATATAAAATAAATGCTATTTAGATGAATTAAAATAAGATTATGCACTGTCTAGACAGAAAATGAATAGTTAAAGATTAAGGACTTAAATATTTCAATATGATGCCTTGTTTTGAAATACTATAAAATAAAATATCACTTGCTTAGCAGTGCAGTCATACCTAATTGGGAATATTCATTAGGTTAAATAGATCTTTCTGTTAGGAATGCAGCTTGCCCTGTTTTGATATAATATTATTAGGGCTGTATCTCTTGTATAGTCCCAGACACGAGTTATTTTTCACTCTTGTTATTCTCCAAGTTTTTCCTGCTGTAAATTGGCAGTCAAGATTTCAAAGAGATCCAAAAAATAAAAAAAAATAAAAATAAAAGTCAACCTTCTGCTTGAACATGTTTCTTACTTCAGCTTTCAAAGAAACTGGGCTTACATGCCTTGATCTTTGAGAATATGTTTCTTCAGCCACTTGTATTCTTGCAAGCTTAGTAGACTTAAAAAGCATCCGGCTATTGCTAAATGCATTGATTTTCTGTTTCACTAAAAGTCCAGAGAAACTGAAAACTTTAAAGAGTTGTCAGGTTCAGTTTGCAATCTAATCTGTAATTGTCCTACTGAAACTGTTATGAAAAAAAACCTGTTTTCTAAGGCTAAAGTTCATGGATTACACACCCATACAAGAAAGATTTAAAACCAACATGCATAACTTTAAAGATTAAGTTTATGTGAGAAGAGACATGAAAAAGCCAAAAAAAAAAAAAAAAAACTAAACTGGTCGTTCTTTTTCTACAAGGATGCTGGAGAATGTAAACATTTTTAAACAGTATTACATAAACTTTAATCAAAATTAAAATATCAGAGAAGCACTTCAAAGGATACTGTGCTTGAGAATGCAATATCTACATGTATTAAAATTAGCTGTAGACTTTTTACACATTTGTTAATAAAAATGTATTGGTTAAATTATAATACACAATGGACAGTTACTGGCTGTGAATCATATAAGTCCAATGCATTGTGCAATGCATATTAGTATAGGTAGTGGCTATGCATAGGATGTGGGTGCTCCTAAAACAAAGATAGCATGGTCACACAAGAGACAAGGTGTGGGTACTTCTAAAACAAAGAGTATTAATGCACAAGAGACAATGTTCAGGTGACTCTAAAACATAGATAGCATGTACACATAAGAGACAATGTGTGGGTTATTCTAAAACACAGACAGTATGGTTGCACAAGAAACAAGGTGAGGGCAATTCTAAGCACTGAGAAAAATTATGCAAAGTGTGGGCACTTTATAAAACATAGATTGTATGGTCACTCAAGAGAGAATGCGTGGGTGATTCCAAAACACAAATAGTATGGTTGCACAAGAGAAAAGTGTGGGCAATTTTGAAACACAGAGAGTATGAATGTACAAGAGGCAAAGTTTTGGCAATTCTAAAACATAGATCCCATGGTTTCACAAGAGACAATGTGTGGGTGATTATAAAAAAAAAGATAGTATGGTCACACAAGAGTCAAGGTGTGGGTAATTCTAAAACACAGAGAACACAGATGCACAAGAGAGAAAGTGTGTGCAATTCTAAAACATATATTGCATGGCTACACAAGAGTGAGTGATTCTAAAATGCAGACTGCATGGTCACAATGAGACAAGGTGTAGTTGATTCTGAAAAGCAGTTAGCATGTTTACACCAGAGTTATAATAGCTTGGTGTGCTACGTTCGCTAATAACTGCCTTATGAAAATGAGGCACTCCATGCAAATGACCCACATGGAATATGCAAACGATTGCACTCAAATGACAGACTCATTCAGAAAACATATAAAATGGGCCTGCTGCTCTGTGGCATATACCCATTTTGAACCCTGAGATTCGTGGTGTACAACAAGGAGGAATTAAGGACAGTTATGAAGAGGATGAAGATTGGAAAGGCTGTTGGCCCAAATGACATACCTGTGGAAGCATGGAGGTGTTTATGAGAGTTGGCAGTGGAGTTTGTTAAATGATATCTTGGAAAGTGAGAGGATGCCCGAGGAGTGGAGAAGAAAGGCTTTGGTACCGATTTTTAAGTATAAGGGCAATGCACAGAGCTGTAGTAAATTCAGATGGAGAAAATTGTTCAGTCACAGCATGACATTTTGGGAAAGAGTAGTGGAAGCTAGGTTAAGAAGGGAGGTGCTAATTACTGAGCAGCAGTATGATTTCATGCCTGGAAAGAGCACTACAGATGGAATTTTTGCTCTGAGGGTGTTGATGGAGAAGTATAGAGAAGGTCAGAAGGAGTTGCATTGCGTCTTTGTCGACTTAGAGAAAGCATATGACAGGGTGCCTAAACAGCAGTCATGATTTTGTATGAGGAAGTCAGGAGTGGAAGAGAAGTATGTAAGAGTGGTAGAGGATATTTATGAGCATAGTATGACAGTGGTGAGGTCTACAGTAGGAATGATTGCGCATTCAAGGTGGAAGTGAGATTACATCAAGGATCAGCTCTGAGCCCTTTCTTATTTGCAATGGTGATGGACAGGTTCACAGATGAAATCAGACAGGACTCCCTGTGGACTTTGATGTTTGTGGATGACATTGAGATCTGTAGTGACCCTGGATAGGTGGATATATGCTCTAAAGATGAGAAGAATGAAGGTCAGCAGGACTAAGATAGAATATATGTGTGTGAATGAGAGGGAGGATAGAGGAATGGTGAGGATGCAGGGAGCAGAGTTGGCAAAGGTGGATGAGTTTAAATAATTGGCATCAACAGTTCAGAGCAATAGTGAGTGCAGAAGCGAAGTGAAGAAGAGAATACAGGCTGGGTGGAATGAGTGGAGAAGAGTGTCCGGACTGATTTGTGACAGACGGAGACCAGTAAGAGTGAAAGGGAAGGTCTACAAGAGGGTACTAAGACCATCTATGCTATATGGGTTGGAGACAGTGGCATTGAAAAAAGTCAGGTGTCAGAGCTGGTGGTGGCAGAGTTAAAGATGTTAAGATTTGCACTGGTGGTGATGAGGATGGACAGGATTATGACTCAGTATATTAGAGGGTCAGCTCAGGTTGGACAGTTTGGCAGCAAATCCAGAGAGGCAAGATTGCATTGGTTTGGACATGTGCTGATTAGGGATCCTGGGTATATTGGGAAATGGATGCTAAGGAATAAGCTTCCAGGTAAGAAGAAAAGAAGAAGGCCTAAGATAAGGTTTATGGATGTGTTGAGTGAGGACATCCAGCTGGTTGGTGTGACACAGTAAGATGCAGCGGACAGGAGGAAATGGAAACTGTCACTTGTCCAGTCAGGATGAAACAGATAAGACATCATGAGTCCTGTTCAAGCAGCTTTATTATGCACAAACACATCAGGATTGAGGCTTAATAACTTTAACTTAGATAAACTTATAAACAAACTAGCTATTATACTCATACATGCTCACTCTCTTGCTCTACTCTCGAAATGGCACTGAAGCTAGCATGTGCTTGCTATTTATATGCACGTGCTCTCCTTGGAAACTCTTCTTAAAGGTACAGCATACACACACTATTTTACATCCTCCCTCTTTGAGAAATGAGTCATGCAATATTGACAACACTGATTGACATGCAATTGATACAAATAATTCCTTAAATTCTAACTGGTTACGATATTGAAAAACAACTCAAAAACAACCACCAGTATTGTACTGGCACCCACAGACACTGAAGACCCAAGAGTTGGAAATAAAGATCTTCCTTTATTATAAACAAACTAAAAATCGAGTGCTTTTGCCCTATCTAAACCAGGACTTCTTCATAATTGAAAGTTTTCCAGCTCACACACCATTTATATTTAAAGCCCGACCTCTTATTTAATTCCATTAAACAAAATTAAAGGCCCAGTTCCTAAATAATGACAAGAATGGCACATAACATTTTTACACATAGTACCATGAAAGGGAATAAATATACACATAATTAAAACAGTCATTCAAAAAGTCTTGAATGAATTCTTGGAAAACACATATAAAATATTTGCTAAAAATGTGAAATAAAAATAGTTAGAACACCATTAAAGATCGATTATTCAAAAACAGTTGCAAGGAAAGTTTGTCATTAATACCAGGGAAATTTTGTGCATTTAATTTAATCTGCCATATAGCTTTTCTCATGTCTAAAGTAATTTGTGAGTCACTCCCTCTCACATTCACCTGTACTTGTTCCAAATTTGCAAAATAAAAAGTTTTAAAATTGGAGCACTTTACTAAATGCCTATATAATGCATGATTGTTATTGTGCCTACTAATATTGCAAAGGTGCTCAGAAATTCTCTTCCTTAAGCGTCTTTCCATTTTACCAACATAAAACACCAGACAGCTATGACATAATGCTATGTAAACTACATTCTTGGTTTGAGAATTTCTCCTAGCAAACCTTACTACAGATCTTAATTCATTTTCTAAGACTATCATCTTTATTTCCAAAATATGGAGGCACTGAGAACATGTTCCATATTTAGATGTTCCTTTATTGCTAATATTAATCATCTTCTTATCAGCTACTGTTACAAACTTTAATTTTAGACTGAGACCACTTTTAAACACATATATGGGTTCAGTCCCCACTATACATTGCAACTGCAGGTTACCCCTAGTGGTATTCCAGTTTCTACTAACCAATTCCTTAATTCCCTTCAAGAATGCACTATATTGAACCACCATAGCCCTCTTGAAGTTTACTCATCTTTTATTTTATCTTAAAAGTGTTGTACTTGACCCCAAAAGGGGTTTATACTTGGAACCTCATTGATCCAAAACATATCCACAAACTGGTCTGCCTTCTTGAAGAATAACTTCACCAAGACCAGATTTTGAAGCATCACAGGAATGAGTTACTGTTCTATTGACATCATAGTGTCTTAATGTAGGTGGGGTGGCAATTTTCTGCTTAAGGTCTTCAAATGCTCTCTGGTACTGTTCCAACCAGGACCATGTAACATTTTTGCATGTCAGCTCTCTAAAAGGCACTGTCAGCTCACTGAAGTCTGGTATACACTTGCCTAAATAGTTGACCACACCAAGAAAACTTTGCTTGAACATTATCTGCTGGTGGCATCTGAAGAATGGCTACTAGTTTGGATGTGTCTGTTCACAAGCCAGTGGTAGTAAAAAAAATGACCTACATATGTAACTTCTGTTACTCTGAATTTTCACTTCGGAAAATTGAGCTTTAAGTTCACTTCACATGCCCTGTCCAGAACTTTCTTATGGTTTCTGTCATGCTCTACTTCACCATTGCCTTCAACCAATAAATCCTCTACTATTATGGCACATGGATAACCTGAAAAAATTTGCTCCATTGCACTCTGAAATACTTCACTTGCAGAATTTATTCCAAATGGCATCCCAAGGAATCTATAGCTTCCAAATGGGGTACTGAAAGTAGTCAGTAGTGAAAATTTCTGATCAAGCATCACTTACCAAAATGAACGTTTTGCATCTAAGATAGAAAAAACAGTGACATTTGGTATTAGGGATGCAACTTCCTTGACTGTAAGCATAGGACGATGTGGTCTCTTTAATGCTTTGTTCAAATTTCTTGGGTCAATACATATTCTGATTTCAGCTAAGCCTTTTTTGCAGGGTGCTGCCATGGACAACAACCATTCAGTTTTTTTTTTTTCTGTAACTGGACAATTTATACTTTGCTGAACCATTTTATCGAACTGAACTTTGACTTTAGTCTGCATAGCTATTGTAACCTTTCTTGCTGGTCTGACCACTGGCCTGACCTCTGGGTCTAACTTCATAGAATACACAGTTTGCCCAACTTGTCATTGAAAGCATCAGCATACCCTCAGAAAATAGCTTCAGTAAAACTTGAACTAGGATATGTACTTATATGATGAACTTCTTTGGTAAAGGAAAGCAGATTCATTCTCAGACTGTCTCCGAGATTCAGTAATGACTGCACAGGTCTTAAGACTACATAAAATAGTAAGCTGTGGCAATTCCTATCCAAATAACATGAAAGTACTACCAAACCTTTGGTTTGAATTTCTTGACCTCCATAAACAGCAAGTTTCGCACAAGTGACCACATTAAGTTGTTCACCGGCTCTCACCTTAGCAAAAGTGTCAGGTTTACTTGATTTGCAAAACTTTTGAAAATAGTTCCATTTTTTACACTTGTGGCATTGCTGACCACAAATGCTTAGCATTTTTCTCTTTTAGACACATGACTGGCACCATAATTTCGACAATTAACAATAAAGCTTGATTTAGGTTTTGCTGACTCACCCTTGTATTGCACTGAGCATATCCTTTTCTTAGAACTTACTGGAAAACTACAGGTTTTACCTGAGGAGCCTGCAGTGGTGGCAGGTGTCATGAGATAAGGCCTGCTTCTGCTAGCCAAGTGTTGCATGCTGTCTTCATTTATTCTGGAGCCTGCTGAAACCATGCTTTTATTACTTGGATGCATACTTGTGTGCCTTTCTGTACCTTCATGGATTTGACAAATCTCAATAGCATTGCTCAGCATTAAATCACTGTCATGAAGCAAAATCCTTCTCACTGCAGCACTATTAATGCCACACACAAGCCTGTTATTTATTAACTCATCTTTTAAATCACCAGACCTGCATGTTTTAGGCTTGTTTCTCAGGACAGCAATATAAGCTGCACAAGTTTCCCCTGATTTTTGATCTCTTGTGCAAAACAAATGCCTCTCTAATGTAACAGTGTCTGGGGGTTACACATTTCCCTGAAATAGAGTTTCAAATACTCTGGGTCTTTCCTTGATTCAACCTGTACAACAATATGATGGTTTTCACCTTCTTCATTATATACTGCTTGTGCATACACAAACGAACACTCTCTTTCAATGTTCTCTGACCCAGCTAGGTTTAGCTAAATGAATGCCCTGGTGCATGCATCTTTGTCAGAATAAGCTGCTTCTATAAAAATATTGTACTCTTGCTGAAACATTTTCCAATTCTCTGCAATATTCTTATCAAATACAAGTGGTTATGGTTTTCTAAGTCCATCTCCCATATTAACATGGGTTTATATTAAATGAACGAAAGTTTATATAATCAAATGCACTAATGAGCAAAAATCCCAGAAATAGAAAACAATATTGGGGGGGGGGGCTGCACCCCCCACACCACCCACTAAATATATATTCCAACTTTGAGATCGCACTACAGTGAGGAAAGGGCAAATACTCCAGTCTTCACTGTACTGTGGTCCCACAGCACGCATCTCGATTTCCAGGATTTTTGTTCATTATAGCGTTCGATTATGTGAACTTTCATTCATATAATATAGACCCTGCTAACACATACCAGTGAAGTTTTCAAGTATACACAAACACACACACATACACACACATATATTTTTATTTATGCCATGATTTTTAACTATGGCCAATAGCACAACAAGCATCTGAATAACTGACTTTTGTGAAATAAATCTTTTGGGTACAAGAATACTCTTGAAATTACTGTACTGTAATAAATCACCTCTCATCAGTGTAAGAAACATTTAAAAATAACTGCACTGTGCAAATAAACTGGAAAGAAGAGGCTCAAAATAAGAAACAATTCAGAGTAATTGCACTGTGAGAACAAAGTACACAGCACACTGAAACGTTTGCAAAATGGCTGCACTTTGTTAAATAACTCTTTACAGTACAAGAAATACTCTGTAATGGCAGCACTTTGTGAAAAGACATACCCACCACAAGAAACTTTTTGAAATGTCTGTATTTTAACTGCACTTTATGAAATAGTTGCAATTTGCACATTAAATAAACTCTTTGGAGAAATGCACAGTCATAAGCACACACTGTGAGGACGTTTACACATTTTGAGATACTTTGAATAACTCTAATTATGCCCTGAATATAATGCAAACTAGTAGTTATGCCAAAATATGTAGTCACCTTGCTTTATTTATGCTTAATGTGCCCTTTTTTCCCTTTATTATACTATACTATATCCTATTATTATTATTCTATTATACTTTTCTTGTGCTTGTTTTACTCTAAACATGCTCATTTGGCAATTCCAAGGTAATTTTTACTTTTAAACATGCTCGTTTTGCAATTCCAAGGTAATTCCAAACCCCTTATGTGCTTTTCAGATAATTGTTTTATCAAATATCTTAATTTTAAGCATGTCATTTAATTAATAAACTTTTTGTGCCTCTCACTTGATTAATAATGTGGATTGTGCACTTGTAATGCTCCGTTTTAGCTCTTTTATAAAATAAATTGTTCATGCAAGTTTTCATTACCTTTGGTTCATTTCTGGCCCTTTTTTGTAATCAGTTCTCTTAGTTTACCTTCAGTGTTAACTCTGCACCTCATAGCTCTGTAAAGCAGTCTCTGGACTCTCGGTTTTGATACCATGTCACTCGTCCATTCAGGATGAAACAGATGAGCCTTTGTGGGTTCTGTTAAAGCAGCTTTAGTATGTGCAAATACATCAGGATTGAGACTTAATGATTTTAACTTAGAAAAACTTTTAAACAAAGTAGCTGTTACATTCATACATGCTCACTCTCTGGCTTGAGTCTCAAAATGACACTGAAGATAGCATGTGCTTCCTATTTATATGCACGTGCTGTCTTTGGAAATGCTTCTTAAAGGTACAACATATACACACTATTCTACAGAAACAGATGATCTGCAGTGGAGTCCCCTAACGAGAACAGCCAAACGAAGAAGAAGAAGAAGATTCATGTTGTCTATCAGGGGAGTGATGTTAGGATTAGTAGCCACACTGGCTCAGTGTATGTGTCATCAGCTGCCATCAGAGCCAGTGCCCACAGTGTTGCAATTCATGGGCTTGCCATCAGCACACAGGTCAGAAGATTCCAAGCCATTTCCACATCAAAATGGAGTCTTTAATGGGCCCAATTAGACTGTAACACCCACAAGTTAAACAGAATGGGATGCATGGTATTCCAATTTCTATGGATGCTAAAATATGTTCAGTTTTAACCATCTTCACATCAGATCTTTTAGCAACTCACTGGAGACACTTTAGGGTTATGACAGACATTTGACTCATGCATTTTATACCAGATCTTTGACACTCTGCTGTACAATTTGACAGAACATATCTTGGTCCCCAGGGCTATGGGAAGCAGCTGGGAGAATGACATAGATATAAACAACTGTAGCACAATGAGATGAGGGTAGGGACATGAAACATTTAAGGTTGTGGATAGTCAGGGATCAATCTCATCCAGCTGCTGTGAGATCCTTGAGGATATCCACTGAGCTGGCTTGTGGATGGTTTTATGATTAAAGGGAAGGAAAAAAAATATGGAATTGTGAGTGAACATCCATCTTGGTAGAGTATAGTGCATTTCAACCCTGATGTGCAGCATTGCTTATGAACATGCCAAGGTGCAGGATTCAAAGCCTTATCCATGTTATTCTTTTTATTGTTTTAACTTTTTTATCTGAATTAGGGTAACAATTAAAGAGCATCCCTAGAGTTTCAATCCTCCCATACACACACAAACATCTTTTGTACTGTAAAACTGCTTTTCTAATAACTCTTTCAATGAATTTAGATATTATTTAAATTTCTCAGCTATGTATTGTCCCCCTCCAATATTCCAGGATTTGTTTGTTAGTCTTGGGAAGCTTAGAGGTATAACAACCACAAACACAGACACAACACACCACATGCACACACACACACACACACACACACACACACACACACACACACACACACACACACACACACACACACACACACACACACTCTCATGGAGGAATAATCATATATCTGCATATACTCACACATGCAGCCACACGCATACACAGAAGCACACATTTTCATCACTCCCTGCCTGCTGCACTTTTAGGCACTTACCTCTAATATGATCCCCACTCATTGAAATGAATGGGTGAATGTGAAATTTTGTCCAATTCTCTGAAACATTTAGCTGCAGAACTTTCTGGGGGAATGGAGCACATGGAACATCAGCATTAGCAACTCCCCTGGAATGCCTTATTGGCATGTAGCATGGCTGTGAAATTAGACAACTGCTGTGAATCTGTAGACCTCATAGAATCACTGGAAAAGTCTTGCCTCTGAATCGGAAAGGGCTATCACTAGCAGTAAAATAACCAAGTTAGGTAGTATTACTGAGTGCAGTCCTTTTTGAATCACAATGGTTGTATGACAGGTATATTATACTCTCAGCAAAGTACATTTCATGACACTGATATTAGTTTTTTAGGTTTTGTGGCACCTCAATAATGTTAAATTTACAAAAACAAATAAATCCAAACTCAGCGACACGGTAAAATATTGAAACCACAACTAGTAAGAGACAGTAATTCTTACAGCATACCAACAGAATTACCTTAACAACATGTGTATGATTCATTTAGAAACTTTATTGATAAATGTATGTCATCATCAGTTTGTTTTGCCAATGATTAATTCTACTAGAAGTATTATATTTCAGAGTTCTTTTATGTGTGTATAATAAATATCAATTTCAAATAACTGCCAGCCTAGCACCATCACTGAAGTTTTTCTCAGCTGTTATGTTATGCATATTATTCTAGTACTGTTGCTGTGTTGGAACTTGCATTACTTAGTGTGGTATTCACAGGCCAGCAGTTCACAGCTCTTTACCAGTTATTGGTGAAGAATGCAGCTAGAAATTACTGATTAATTAGAAAAGTACTGATTAAAATGAGTATCCTGCCATGTAAACAAGTACTGCTGCCACTTCACCTTCACCACTGCACAAATGATGGTAGTTTTTGTCTCTGAAGTCAGAAATTATTCTGTATGACAAAATAAAAACATCTGATGTGCAGAACCCCCCCAAAAACATATTTAATCTAAGAAGAAAATGCATAATATAAATAGCAATAGGATAAGTTTCCATTCAAATGCAGGGAATGCACTTGTTAAATACAGAAATAACAGTTATTAATGTGGACATTCAGCACATGCATACTTAGGTGCACCATTTCAGCATATTATATTGTACAAAACAGATACAGCTGTGATTATTATTTATATTATTTATTTACTTATTTATTTATTGACCTTTGTTTACCTGAAAAGTCCAACTAGGTACAGGTGAACATTTTCAGAGGAGACCCATGGAGAAAAACTCCAAGGTATCATATATAATGCAATCCATATTTGCAATAACAATGTTTTAAATTCATTTTATTTTATTTATATTTGTTTCCCAGGGTGAAGCACTGATATCCATGGTCCTTTTTCAGATTTGGGATAGGAGAGGTGTCTGGTTAACTGACTTCCTCAGAATCATACAGTTAGGCAAAGGAAGCTGAGGGAATTAAACCTTCCACCACTGGACCATAGGAAGCAGATTGTTAACAGCTCTTTATTCCTCTAAGCCAACTGCCAGACAGCTTCAGTGAATATATAGCATAATAGTCAGTATAACACAATTTATATTCACAAACATTACATTTACAAGCCTTGTACCAAAAGTTTACAGATTAGATAGGAGTAATTTAAGAAAAACAATGGAGTGAGGTATTAGAGGAGATATGCTCATCTGAGTGCTAACAGAATATTACTGATGGAGTAGTGATTTGGTTGTGCTGATTAGAAGTAGGTATAGTAGTTTAAGAAGTACAATAAAGTGAGGTATTAGAAGGGGATAAGCAGATTACGTGATTTAGTGCTTTAAAGGGAGGTATAAGAAAGGTGAAGAAGGGTGTTAGAGAGCTATGCCCCAGATTAGGAGCAGGGACAACGCCAGGAGGCAGAGAAGTGCCTTTTAATAGTGGTTTGAAAAGGTGAAGCTGTATGATAGGCCTGGATGGATTAAGGTGAGCTGACTATAAGATAGGTAGTGAGGAAGCTAACAGTTAAGTGTTTTTAGTGCTAAACAGTGGTGAGTCCAATAAGGTTTGTTGCAAGTGAATCTGGTAACTTTGTTATAACACTGTTCAAGTTTAGTTTTGATGGGTTTTCTTGATGCTGTTGTGGATATGTAAATCAAATTTAAGATTGCCACTGATTGCCATGCCAAGTAGTTTTGTATGAGGGGTAACTTCAATCATGGTATTATTTAAGGAAGAAATTTCAAAGTTGTTTTTTTCATGGAAATATGATTTTGGAAAAAAGAGAAATAATTTAGTCTTTTTTTTGTAGCAGTTGTTAATCCTGCGCTCGACTTTCAACAAAGTTAAAAAGGCTGCTTTAGTAATTCTCTAAAGATGTATTAGGTTATCAGAAATGCATATTAAGGTAGAATCAACAGTATATTCTATGAAAGAAGTATGCAAGGATTTATGTAACTAGTTAGTCAATATATTAAAGAGTAGAGGGTCCAGATTGGAGACCTGTGACACAACAGTATTGACAGGAAGGAAGGAAGGGAGAAAACAGAGAGCTATTTACCAAACTGGTATCTACTGGTTAAGTAGTTGTTAAACCATAGTTGTGTGGGTTGTGATATTATGTCTTAAGGCATCACTGAGCAGGAGTTAGTGAGCATTCAGGCATAACTTTTGCAAACAATAATATGAGCAACATTTCTGAAATAAAAAAAATATATATTTTAAGACGAGAGAGAATGTCTGATGAACAGTGGCAGCAGACCATGCATCACACAGCATAACACACAGCTATCACTGCATGCATAAATTATACTCTATATAATTTTTCACATGAATGAAAAACTATCTTGAATGTCATGGCACATATTTCTGGACTAGAATCCACTGTTTAACTTATGTGGCCATATGCTTTGCATGAATCTGCCGCATGAGCTCAAGACAAAAAGAGAGAGACAGACAGAAAAAATGTGAGTGGAAGAGACAAAACAAAGTAAATGTGGTTTAGTGTTCTGCAATACATTTTACCATGAATAACTACTTTGATACAATAGAAAAAAATGTTTTCCACTTACCACCAAGATGACAAAGGTGCAATCGATCTCACCCAGTACCTCAGGGAAATGAACTACTCCATAAAAGGCATGTATAGTCCTGGCTTGGTCCTGAAGAAAAACTAGGAAATAGGAAATAGAAGTAATGATCCACATGTGCCAAGAATACAACCAGGAACTGCTGTAGTGTCCTACACATAGAAGCCTGTGAGATCTCCAGTGTTTCTCCAGTCTGTCTCTGGATGGTCCCTGTGGTAAGTATAGTAAGCAACTCGAGCAGAAGTGACAGCATTTTTGTGGATTGCAAAGCAGACAGTATTGGCAAGACTCTTCTTTATATAACATATCTGTAGATGGCACAGAAAAGTGAGAAAATTACACTATGAACCACAAACAGGCAAGAGAATGCTTCATTAATATACACAGGGTTACATCATTCATCATTTGCATCTCATTATGAGTTAACTTGCTTATGTTCATTCATGATCACAATGCAATAGCGTAAGTGACCTCTATGAATTGCTGGTGAGCTGCCCTTATTCATGCACAGTGTAGATAGCCTTAATGCAGCTGCATAATGACTATGAATACCACCGTTAATCTTTTATATATCAGTTAAATTGGAAATGCTTTTGCTCCAAGTTACAAAACGTTTGATATGGTGATGAGGTGTGAAAAAAATTAAGCAAAATATGACTGCAAGTACTTTGGCAATATTTAAATTGGAAACCAGTCCATGAAAAAATTCTGAAATATGTCTGAAATGTTTTTGTAGCAAACAAGATTATAAGTAAAGACTGAAAAAAAGGAGACAACACATTTCTCTATGTTTCTGAATCTAAAAGCTACACTTAATGAAAAGCCTAATCTTAAATCATGTCATTGGGTGTTAGCATAATGAATAAGCTGCTCCCCTTACAGACATAAGACACAGGATATGATTCTCACATTTGAAAGGGAAATCAACTAGGCTTAAAATGGCCCAGGAAGGCAATTAGCCTAATACTTGCCTATAAACCTAAAACAATAGATGAAAAGTTTGGGAAAAGGATATTTTGTTCTCGTTTGCTTTCCTCTATCTAATTGTGTGAAAAATGCTTAGAAGGTAGGACGAGGGATAAGTGATGAATATGTAAGAGGAGATTCAGATATCAGTTACAGGTGAGGAGGGTCTAATAGTCAGTCTGCCACAGATGAGAGGAAGTATAGAACGGGAAAAGGAAATTAGGCTTTGAGGATATTTAGCTGGATATTCAAGTAATTCAGGCTTCATTTCTATCAAGCCTGGTGAAAAAGTCTCTGTCCCTCTCTTTCATTTGGTAGGCAATCAGTCAGTTTAGGGACATGGGCATAGTTTCTTGGTTGATAAATGTGTTGGGAGAAAGAATTAAGCACCTGGAGTTCTGTGAACAGTAGCTGAGTGCTCATATCCCTTTAGCTGTGCTTTTGGGAAGTGGGCTCTGCCCAGTGTTTCTGAGCTATTACCAACAATAAGATTTTGGCTAGATAGCTGATTCTTCTGAATTGGTTTGGGGTAAAACTTCTAGCATGGACTTCATTGAATGTTGGTCAAGATTGTAATGGTACAGCTACTGAGAGCTTCACTTTGAATTTAGAGTAAAATGAGGGGATGATGGTTGAGATATGTGAAGGTAATGGACAGGATGTCCCCTAAGACAGTAGGTTTTCAGACTTCTCTAGAATATTCAGTGAGAGGATGTGGAAATCAATAAGATTCTTTGTGCATACTCTGTTCTGCTGATCTCCAGTTGATCTGGTAAAGTTCTAACATAATACGATTAAGGGGAAATGCCGGCTTTCCCAATTCTCTGAGAACATGGGCTGCAATAGTTATGGCCAAGAGATACTCATGCGATGGTTGAAATATGATAAAGTTACTGTTATGTGGATAGGTGTTTAATGTGCTTTCAGATAAATCCTAATAGGAGAGTAGGGCAGTTAAGGAAAGCTATGGTAGTAAAGGAGGTGAAAATTTTGCAGATAACTGGAGAGTAGCAAAAGTTAGTTACTTAAATGAAAGTCTGAGGGCATGTTGAGGAAGTTAATTTTCAGAGTAACAGGAACATTGATGAATTACAAATTTATCTTCAGCTTAAATTGGAATTGCTTTGCATGGTGCTACAGGAAGACAGCATGGCTTAGAACTGCTTGTAATTGTAACACTGGTATAGGCCATATGAAATGTGGGTCTTTAGGAATTGTGAGACAGAAAGTTGGCTGTTTGTTTATATCTATCTAACTATATGTTTGCATGTATATATATATATATATATATATATATATATATATATATATATATGTGTGTGTGTGTGTGTGTGTGTGTGTGCATGTGTATAGATAGATATATCTGTATCTGTCTATATCAATCTATATAAAAATATTGGTGTGAATAATGCAACTCCCACATCCTCCTGCTAATTATATATTCTAACTCTAATATCACACAATTCTCAGAGAAAGGGCAAATTCCCCAACCCGAGAATCATCCAATCTGCTACTTTTTCCAACAGATGTTGACCATTTATTTACTCGACCAAATCATGTCAACTAAATAAATGTCAATAAAATTGTTATTCAAAAAATGTAGCGCCTTCCATATAGATATGTATATATAGATAGGTATAGATATATACAATTTAGTATAATATTTTGAAGAGTTTCACCCACATTAATGATCTTCATGTTAGGTAGTATAATTAGTAATTTCAGACATAATGCATGTTCTAGATTATGTGTGCATATTTCTTTTTTGACACTGTAAATAAACTTAAATGATTTAGAAAAAACTGAGGACAACATAAAAGTAGTTCATTGCTAGTTGAGTGGTATGTTCTAGGTGCTTATCTTCAACTGTCCAAGCTGTAAAACAGCAGGCAGGGTCTACCCATAAAATCATTAATAGCTGCTAAGACTACTTTCATGACAAATTTGTAAGCGGGAATGGGCTACAGCAAAAAGGTTAGGAGTCTGCCTGCCCATATGGGGAGTTAAAAGATATTCTGTTTGAGAAGAATAATAATCTGCCCTCTACATTAGCCAGTTAAAATTATTTAAATTGAAAATAATAATCCACCCACCCCACTGGCCAGCTAAAAACATTCAAATGGAGAATAATATTCGACTAACTATGTTTCTCCTAGCCACTTCCATACTGACCCCCTCCCCTCATGTTACCTTTATTTAACACTGAAAAAAATCTGCGCTACAAATAGCCTTTTGACAAACATGGAATAAAATTTGTAGGACTGAGTACTAGGATTTTATTTTTCTGAGAGAAGGACTGGCTATACTAAGGTATTCTGAAGATAATGGTCAGGAGCTCCATAGCTCCTGAGGCTGTAAAGTAATCTTGCTCATCTTAAATTTCATAAGACCTGCTCCTCACACAGTGTGAAGCTCTGGTTGGATAACAGTGACTGCTTAATTCGGGTTCCTATTACCTGATCGAATGTTTAGGTTAGCGAATACCTAAATGTCGATCTGATGATAGTGCAAGCAAAAAAATGCTAATGGTCGATTTAATGCAGGGAAAGGATTCCCTTGGCCATTATGTGGATTTTGTTCCTTTCCCCACTGTAGATCTCAGAGTTGGTATATTTAGTTAGGTGGGGTGTGGGGGGCACAACCCTCCCACATCAGGGTGTTTGGGAGGTGAAGGCCCCCACTTCATTACAACCAAGAAATCAAACCATCCATCCATCCATCCAAAAGCCCTTTTTCCCATTTTTGCACATGGGTTTCAGGGTGTCACTTCAAAAATGGCAGTCATCTGGAGCCAAGGCTTACACTGCCAAGTCGATAGACCTGACAGTATTTCTTCCACATCACACATTCACATGCACACTCACACCTATGGCCAATTTAGAGTGCCCAGTCCACTCACTGCATGTCTTTGAATTGTGGAAGGAAACCAGAGCACCCAGAGGAAACACATGCAAACACAGGGAGGACATGCAAACTCCACACAAAAAGCAAACCATCTGAGAACAAAGCTGAGGCAGTTTAGATCAGTGCAGTGTCCATTATGATGATTTATTTATTTTTGAATATGGTTACTTTGGTTTATACATTAATTAAAAATGCTCCCTTTGTAATTACAGTAAGCCTGAGCCGTGTTTTTATAGCCAAATGGCCAATGATTCAAGATGCATCATGCCACACTCTCTCTGATTTTGCTGTTATATTCCTTTATGCAAGCCATTTTAGTTAGCCTTGTAAAAGTGAAAACTAATGATTTATACAGACATAAAAGGCTGATAAACAAGACGAGATAGAAACACTAAGAAAGCACTTTACAAGGCAGAGGAAATGGAGTTGCTCAGTATCAAACTTACTTCATTATTACCAGGCAGCTGTCTGGAACAGCTCATTTTATTCATGAATTTCAATTGTGTTCATATCAGTTTGGCAGTAGAGGACAGTACGCTTCGAAGACAGGGATGCATTTAACATAATTGTCACACTCTTCCCTGTTTCTCTGCCTTTGAATATGTGTTACAATGCTAGCACAAGTTATAAACAGTCTGCTGGTTAATAAAACTAAGCTTTAAAGGGCCTGACTTCTCTTTCAGTAGTCTTGTTTTTAACCTACATAATAACTGCATGACACTTTCTTTGCCTCAGATATTAAAGTAAACCACTTGATAAAAAATACCTTAATGCAGTGTTTAATACAATGCATACATTTAGCTAAAAATGAATGACAAATGATGGAGGTGGGTGGGGATTATAATTTACCTAGAAACATAATGTGTGTGATTGCTGTTATTAATGCTTGCATTTGCAGAATGCTTTGAAGAATATGAATAATCAGAACTTCTTTCTTGAAATTAGGTAAAAGTGTAATGAAACAAGTGATCTAATTCAGCTTCAGGTATGCAGTAGTATCATGTCTTATTGCAGGACAAAATACCCTCTCTGTCTACAGCCTCCTAGGTCACCTACTAAACAGTTTGCTTATTCTTCATTTGTTATTAGTTTTACAGAAACATTATGTAACCATCCACTGCAACTCTAACATATCAGTAAAGAAAACCTGTTGCAATAAAGTGTTTTCTCTAGCTTGCAAACCGAGTGTTGCACCATACCTCACAAGAGGGATGTGATGTATGCCTTTTTTAAGAAATAAAATATAAACTGAATATTGGCAAAGTATGTTTTATATAATTTGCAAATAACATACTGTCTCCTATAGATCTCATAATGAATGCAGCAAGTCAGTTGCTATATAGTGGGAATACATAAATTATTCAGTTACCTTTGCATGTTGTACTGTTTAATATAAGCTTATGTTTTAATAATAAATACTACTCCTGTGGGATACCTGTCATGAAATAATGTTTTAGTTACATCAATTACACAAGGTATGACAGTCATGGTTAGTGAAATGATGAACTCTGACTTCTGCGTTAAAGTGTAGGTATAAAAATAAAAGCTTTCTATATAGGAAATCTCCTATTTATAAAGTCTTTCTACAGTAATGTTCAGAACATCATTACAAAAAGATAATTGTTAATGTGAGTCAAGTTAAGACAACATGAACACTGACTTAGTGACATTTGAATGCTGTTAGCCTTACAGAAAAAATATATGTTCTGAATTTATTTTTAACCTTTAGAATCTTCTCAGAGTTAGGCTAACTTCTGAGCTGGTATATACAGAGATCAGTGATGTGGACATCAGAGATGTACCCCTTTGCAAACAAAAAATAAAATGTGTTCTCTACTTTGGTGTTTTGCAACTCTTATTGCTTGTGTAAGTTTGCAATGTTTTCAGTTTTTAATGTTGTGGGGGCACTTTTCTGTTGTGCTTGATGTTGTGAGTCGAGAGCTTTCATCATAAATACTTGTTTTAAGGTACCTATACACTGCATATTAGGAATACCAATATATCACACACAAAGGCTGCAGGAATTCCTTTTAGCTCTCAGATACAAAGCAAATTTATGATCTCCATTTTAGAACTACTCCAAAAACATTATACTGTCTATCCCATAAGTTCCACTCACTGCACTATGTCACATGACCTGAGAAATACACAGACATGTGTGTTTGATTTAACATATGAAATACCTTGTGGGTGGTAATGTCTCATATAAGACACAGCTAAAGTGCTATAAATCCCGAAGCAACATTTTGCAATGGGTAACCACTTAACTGCAGCATTGTTACATATATTTTTCCCTTTTGTACTCTGCTTCAGATTTTTTTTTGATTTTTTAAAGTTCTGTTCTGCGGAAATTGATGCAATGAGTTGTTTAATTCCATATTCATAAACACAAACACACACTGATACCATGACCATGAGGTATATATATATATATATATATATATATATATATATATATATATACACACACACACAGATATATAGAGATAGCTATACAGATAATATATGCATGTGTTTGTGTATATATATATATATCTATATATATATATATATATATATATATATATATATATATATATATATATATATATATATATATATATATATATACACATAGATATATAGAGATAGAGATATAGATAATATATGCAAGTGTTTATATATATATATATATATATATATATATATATATATATATGAGTCATATATTTGTTTGAACATTCACTTTGTCAAACATTTGAAATGTTGAGAAATGCTGGCATAAGAAGAATACTGCCATTTGTATGTAGGAGATTGCTGTAGAGCAAAAATATAAACAGAGGCATGGGACCATTCTCTTAGTGTAGTTAGCACCTTCGTAAAGTTTAATAACCAAACTTCCTCAGATAAAAGCTGGAAATCGAACCAAAGAAACACGTATTCATCAAATGAAACACATGATCATATAAAAACAATCACATGACATTACTAGTTTCATCCTAAAAGCAAATCACATGATGTTACAAGTTTCATTCATAAAACATTACCCTTTAAACTAAACCACATCTTCCTATGAAACATCCTTGTCATTATTTGTTTACCTTTCATACAAGATTATTTTAAAAATTAACAAGTTAAAATCTCTGTGAATAAAATATTACTGTGTCAAACTTTCCAGCTTCAATATACAGGCTATAGAATAAAAATCATTCAAATCAGGTTGGCTATAGGCATAGGTTCTAATCTGCTAAAATAACTCTCATTGCTCCAGTCTCAATGGCTGCAGTCTGCCCCTTTCATTATGTTCAACATGATCAATCACTCTAAATAAAAAAGAGTGACCCGTGCAATTACTCAAATGCTTTGCTAAAGCATTATCTAATTTTCCTTTCTGATACTGTATAAGTGCTCAGATAAACAGTCTCTTAATTTATGGTCAGTCTTACCTATATAAAAACAAGGGCAGGACTGACACTTAACTAAGTAGATAACACTTGTTGAGTTACAATTAAATCTGCCCCTGCATTTATATTTTTGTCCCCTAACCGTAAATTAATTCCCTACCTCTATGTATTTACAATGGGATAAGCTTCACATTTGTACATCCCTTGCTGTCTTACAAAACCTGGTTTTCTAAATTCCAACAAACTCTTCAGGCTCCAACCCTTTTTGAAAATAAATCTAGGTCTCACCCAAAGTTTGTTTGTTAGTGACTCATCAGATGGAATTAAACACCAATTTTTGAGCAAAATTTGTTTTATATCAAAAGCATACAGGTTGAAAGGTGTAATGAATGTTAAAAAAAAATTAGTGACCTCATCTCGATTGCCATTCAACACTGATGTACCATCGCACATCAAAAGGGAATTTTCACCATTAAAAATAGCCTTAAGGTGTCCTATGTTTCTCTTTGTTTGTACTTCCTTTATAAGTTATTTTAATAAAGAGACAGGGTAACCCCATTTTAGGAACATTTCGTACAGTAGGTTGCATTCAACTCATTTAAGGAAATAAATTAGTAGTAATCATCCTTGGACCTCTTAAAAGTTGACCGTTTACAACTGACTTTTTTGGTGCCAAGGGTGTGCACTAGATTAATGTAGGAAGGAGTTAGAATATGTTTCCTTTCTAAAAATCTTAACTTTATAACATTTATTCACCCTATCCTTAAAAAAATCCACATCCAGGTATGCTATTTGGTTGCTGTGAAAAACATATGTAAACACCAAAAATCAGTTGTACTGTTACAATAATGAATAAACTCAGAAAGCAGATCTTGTTCACCTTTAAAAATGACAAAAATGTCATCCCGGTACTGGGTATAATAGTAAATATAATCAACAAATGGGTTGTTCTTAAACACATATCTGCTCTCCCAGTAAGCCATAACCAAGTTAGCTAAACTAGCACTGCAAGGTGAGCCCATAGCAACACCCTTTTTTTTTTGCAAAAAATACCTGCCCTCAAGCAAAAAGAAATTGTTAGTTAAAATGATACCTAGCAATTCTTGAATTAGGGACAAATAATGGTTATAGCTCCTTTCTTAGAAAGCAAAAAAAAAAAAAAAAACAATCCATTCAACATCCAAAAAAAACAAGAGTCTTTACAAATCCGGTGTTCATCCACCAAAATTTTTTTCAAAAAGTGATTCACATATTTAACTAGAAGGTATGTGATGGAATTTCTACCATTAACAATGGGACGAAGAAAGGGGTTTTGTAAATCTTTATGAATTTTCAGAATACCAAAAATAATAGGAATCTGGGGGGATAGCATAGAAAAATAATTGAACAAATCAATGTCAATTCGAGCTTCTATAAATAGGTCATTCAGATAAATCCTGATTCTCTGGTAAGCTAAATTCAACTCATTTAAGGAACAGGAACATAATTATCAGTATTCAGAATCAGAAAGATACAATCGATGTATTTTTGACTGTCTATGAACACAAGTCCCCCACCTTTATTGGGTTTCATTCCCCAAAGCCCACTACTCCTCAAAGAATCCAACATTTCCCATTCATCAGAATGAAAACTACTAAAGTGTGACATTTTGTTCTTGTTAACATTAACCATGTTCCTTAAATCAATTTCACAAATGTGTTCAAACATTTCCAAAACCAGGTTTAAGGGTGGTTTATAAACTTTGCCCATGAAATAACAGATCCAAATTTAACTTTTGGGTAAATAATTTTAAATCAATCAAAGTTCTACCCACATCACATTGTTGTGATGGAACAAAAGTCAATCCTTTAGCTAAGGTGTCAGCTAGGGTGGTCCCAAACTCTATGCTGGAGTAATTAAAAATGTTAAAATCACCCTCTGAGTTTGTCATGATAGTTAACACCTGATTACTCTCACCTTCATTCAGGCTGGTACTATTGGTGGTCCCAATACCAGCAAAATTGGGAAGAACTATCTCCTCGGTTGTCCTCGTCCATGCTGATTCCTCCTTCTGTTTTTGTTCCATGGGAAGTTCTGATGACCCTGGCCACGTGCACCCTAAAAATGTGAAGAAGGCCCATGATTTTGTAAGTTGTTAAAAAAAACATTGTTCTGGTTTCATATCCTTTCACTAGGATGAGGACCATTATCTCCGTCATTCTGGTTCATCACTCTTGCATTAGTGCGAAAACCATTGTTGTCTCCACTTTATGAAGGCCTGGAACCACTAGGTGGAGAAATTATGTCAACTGCCTTTGAATACATATCAAAACTGGTCTCACTCTAGGCTCCATTGGAACTAGCATGGGTATTCCATTACTGAGAAAGGGAAATATTAACAACCTTACATTTGAGGAAGAATTTAACTTTGCAACTATTGATGTAAGGGATCTCTATACTGTCATTCCCCAAGATTTGGGTGTTGAATGGATTGTTTTTTTGCTTGTCTGTCCTTTATTCCTGTTGCCCCACCCATGTTAGACTAGGCAGTCTTCATATCCTTTTCTGCCTGTCTGTCTGTTTGCATATCCTGATGTTCATTCAAGTCACCCATTATCAGCATCAACTCATATTGTTTGCTTTATCTAGTGGGTTCAGCAATAGCTGTCTGAATGTGCACTTTTCCTATCATAATCCTGCCATAGGACATTGTCTGATAACATGAATACTGTCTTAACATTGCAATGAAGCTTAATTGCCATGGGTCTGTCACTAATTCGGATGACATCCCTCATTGTCTTCTGAAGCATCTCCCACACCATTTCTAGTCTGTCCTTGCCCTCCTGAGTAGCTGACGCAGGATCCCATGCCAAGCGACTTTGCTACACTGTCCCTCCTTCTTATCTACTAGATATATAGGATGTCTAGCCTTCTCTTTACCATCATCCAGATTTCACTCAACAGAACTGTCACAGGTAAATCATGCTGTACAACTGGACATTGGCTGACCAGTTGCTTATTGACTCAGGGCTTCTCAGCTTTATGCTGGGTATACATTGGGCAAAAAGAGCATATACACCCCTCCCACCATTAGCACATTTCTTTGGCATAGGTCAGAGCAGGCTGTGTCCTCAACCCACCTATCACCAGCAAATACCCATGCTCATTGTTGGTGATATTAGTCAGAACAACTAAATCACCTATAGCTAATTTTACTTCATGAAGTGTGCAGCCCTGATGTGGCACAAAGTCTGATCTATGTTCTCCTATCTAGAAGATACTGCCCACCACAGTTTATGTTGAGACCAGTTAGTCTACATAACATTTTCACATATAGACAGCATCTAGAGTATATGATGCTGCCAACAGCTCCAATCTTGAGTGAGTTTTAAGTGGAAATACTCAGTATGTTTATGGGAGGTGGAAGGAACCCTACACAAGGAGAACATGCAAACTTCATGCAGGCATTGGCTGGAGGTCAGAATTGAACCTTATACCTTGTGTATTGAAGACCATAACATTTACCCTCAGCATAATCAATATTATATATCAATGCTGAGTGATTAATGTAAGCAAGATTTAGTCAGTAGCACAATTGCTACAAACATGGAAATCATTGTTGGCAGTATTACCTGAGGTTAAAATGGTATCTGATCACTTCATATTGTGATCATGAAGATGAATCAGTCACAGACATACACTGTCCTCTCATAAGTGGCACTGTCAGATATTTCAATGAGACTAAAACATCATAGACCACTCGGTTTAATTTTGCCAAGTATTTTGGATTTCTAACACCATGATGTGAATGGACCCCATTCTTAAGTCAAAGTATGATTAAAGTTTACAAAATTAATATTGTATAAGTCTTTGATGTTAGCTCAGAATTGCTCTTTGCAGCATCCACACTGTGCCCAGAATGGACTCCATCATATCCAAACAGGACTGTAAATTATTTTTTTATGAGAAACCTTGTTTCTACTACTATTGGAACTGTTTGAGTATCCTTCTACCACATTGCCCTTATTTCCACCAGCAAAATCTGGTATTTTATGGCTCTGAGTCTCTCTATATGTAAGGCACGGTAATTACAGGGTGTAGTAATTTTAAGGATCAATGCCACTTTTGCCTTCTTCTCTTGGACTACTGTATCTGGTTTTCTCACATTAATTTTTTTGAACTGTTGGTAATGGGTGATCCTATGTGACATAAACTTTTATAATGCTTTGCAGCTCATGTTTTCAGTGCTTCTCAGCTACTTCAGTATTGCACAATTCCCAATGCAACAGTCTTGCCACATTATTATATCTTTCAGTATACAGGCCCTCAGTCATTAGTGCATCACAACTAGCAACAAGATGTGCAACAATTTCCACATTTGTTTTCTAGAGCCTGTTTTTGTCTGTTTCTTCCACTTGTTCAATGGACTTTGTAAATCCATGTGTATGTAGTCTACTTTCCTGGACCAACAATATCAACCTTTCACCTTTTTTCACTTCTCCTTAACTATTCCTGTGTCAGATCCTTATCAACATGAAGTTGTTCCAGGAAGTTTCTGTATTTGCAACTATATTTATGCATTTCCCACATTTTTTGCTTTCTCATCTGATCCTTCTTCTTATATTCTTTCTTTTCTTTTTTTCGGCACATTCAGTTGCTGCCTGTTTTAAAACCTTCACTATGTTTGGGTCTGGGTGAAGTCAGCAGATAAGTAAGCAGTCCTACAATTGCAGATCAATACATGTAACTGGTTTTGAGGAGGCTTTTATGCATACTTTGATAAGCACAAAGTACTTTTCTTGCTTTCCTATCTAACTGATCTAATGCTTTTTTTTTTTTTTTTTTTTTTGAGGCCAGCTTATAACTTGAACTTTTTCCTAAATATTAGGGATTGATTTAGGCTTCTTCTAAAATATTCCTTACTGAGTTTTGTTTGCATTTGGCCATGTTTTATTGTCAATCCTTCATAAATTCCAAAATATTTATACACTGCCTCCTACTCAAGTTCCTTTATATCACATTCCTGTTGCAGACTGATTTTTTTTTTTTTGGTGCTGCAGCATTCCTGCTTTAGATGTCGCTCAGTTTTGCATATTTATCAAGACCAAATTACATTCTTATATCATCTGAGAAAGTTTTCATCCATTGCAGTTGTGCTTTCAGCTCCTCATCTGTTGAACTATACAGATTTAAATCATCCACAAAAAGAGGATGAGTTGTCTTAACATTCTTTTGTTTTCTAGGAGCAAAAATTATAACCGTGACCTAATCTGTTAAGTAGAAAGCTTAATGGGTTAAGGACAAAACAAAAGATCAGCGATGACAAAGAATCGCCCTGGAATATCATCCTTTGAATTTTTATCCTAGAAATAATAATTTGTTCTTTATCATGACTTAGCTGCAGAGTGGTTTGCTACATTTTCATGGTCACTGTAATGTAATTGATCAGTAAAAGGTGTATCTTTTACATCTGTAAGCACTCCTTAATCCATGAAAGTGGAATATTGTCAAATGCTTTTCAGTAATTTGTCCATGTCATACTTACACTTTTCCCATTTTTACAGTTCTCCATTATGACATTATTTAAAAACAAGTGATCCTTTGTTCTATATGACGTTCTTCTAAATGACTATAAATTCTGTCAGCGTCATTCCAGTATATAGTTCATACATCTTCGGAAGGTGAGTTATTGGTCTATGGTCTTAGGACAGCTTACAGGCTTAGTCATAAGGAAGAGTATTGTTTTTCCTGTTATTAACCAGGTTGGTGTCTGTTCAAGATGTGCATATAAGTAATTATTTTTCAGGGCTAAATCTTTGTTAAAGATGTTAATCCTTTTAGCCAGAAATTAGGTACTACATAAGGTCCTGGCATTTTCCATTTAGGAGCTTTTTCTTAATTTTGTTTCAATTTCTCTGATCAGTACTTTATCCCATTTCATATCCTGTACATTTGAACTTCTTACTATCTCTTTTATTTCTATCCATTCAGCATTTTGTTGTGTTCCACAAGGTCTTCTTAGATTCTTCTTTCAGCTGTCTGTTCTGATACTAGACGTTGCTGTTATCATATCTATTTTTCTATGTATTTTTGGCAATCTGTTCCCTCTTCTACATTCATCTAACAGTGACACTTCTTGTCATAATGTTTTATAGTTTTATCTGTTCGATGCTTCCAAGATGGCATTTGCTTCCCTTCCTTTCCCTTATTGCACTATATTTTTGTGGTACAACTTTATCTATTATTTTAGCTGCACAGTAGTATATCCTATTTACTGTGGTTATATCACGTGAATTTCTGTTAATTGTCTTACTGACTGTGTTTGTTTTATCAGACTTCTAACATTTTGGGTCTTATTGACTTTCTGTAGTCTGTTTCTTTCATTGATCTTAATATGTCTATCCATCTCAATTAAATAACTCTTCTCTTAGATTATTTTTTTCTAAACTGAGCTCACATTCATTGAACTACGGGTATTCAACAGAAACTTCCAGATTCTTCAGCTTCATCCTACTTCATCCGTTGTTCTTTCATATGGGAACTCATTAGCCTATCACTCCATAACACTGACTGCATAAAAGCTACCACTTTTTCCTGCTCCTTCCCTTGCTGTACAACTCCCACTGGTAGCTCATGATATCAGACTGCAGGACTGCAGTCCCCCCCCCCAGCTGCCTGTTTTAAAACCACAATGGTACAATCCTGCAGTTCTCCAAATTCTCCATACAGAGTGAATCCAGACTGCTGCCTTACCAGTCCGGATTCAGGAAGAAGGAAGCAGACTGCTGATTCCCCAGGAGTCTATGCAGTGCTAACTGCATAGACTGGAAGGGGATTGGACTGCAGAGTCAGCAGTCTTGGACTGCTCCAGGAAAGAGACGCAAAACCGGAAGTATGCACTCCGGCGCAAATGCGAGCTTTTGAGTCTTGCTTTCTGTGGATGACTTAGCTTTGGATTGGAGCTTTTGAGTCTTGCTGTGGATTACTTAGCTTTGGATTGTATTGAAATCAAGCATGTTGCAAGTTTGTCTTTCTGTGGAGTACTTAGCTTACTGTTTGTGAACACAGGA
Source organism: Protopterus annectens (assembly GCF_019279795.1). Classification (NCBI taxonomy): domain Eukaryota; kingdom Metazoa; phylum Chordata; order Ceratodontiformes; family Protopteridae; genus Protopterus; species Protopterus annectens. The sequence goes on from NC_056735.1 coordinate 217,421,976, forward strand.
TGGGAAAGCTGCTGCAGGAAGATTTGGGAGGTATGAGATAGAAAGCTGCTACTGTGTGTATTGGATTTTGCAAGTTCATCTTTCTGTGGTATGAGACAGAAAGCTGCTGTTGTGTATTGATTACTTGCAGGTTTATCTCGCTGTGGTATGATATAGAAAGCTGCTGCTGTGTATTGGATTACTTGCTTACTGTTCATTAAGAAAGCTGCTGGAGGTGTGTGTGTGTGTGTGTGTGTGTGTGTGTGTGTGTGTGTGTGTGTGTGTGTGTGTGTGTGTGTGTGTAATGCCCCACTCAGTGAGTACTGGTAGCTAGAGAGAACTCAGGATACCTGCTGGTGGTGCTTGAATCCTGTACCTTTGCTACAGGTAACAAGAGCCTGAATTCCCTACCCACCACCATTTGTGAAACTTTTGGAGATTTTTTGCCTCATATTTTGTTATGTTCTGTTCTTTGTAAAATCTGTGGTTTCTGAATGTTTAATCCCTTAAATAGTTGATGGTGCAGTGGTAGCATTGTTGCCTCACAGCTAGAGATTCTCTGGTTTGATTCTTGGTTGGGGTGCCTTCTGTGTGGAGTCTGCACGTACTCTCTGTGCTTGTGTGGGTTTGCTCTGGTGTCATCCCATGTTACAAAGACATGTGTCTGCAGTATTTCTCCCTGGGCCTCTGCTGAAAATTGGCTTTTGTTCCAAGTCAGACTTTTCTGGTTAACAAATGTTAAATAAATAAAATTGACAGGCATTTGAATTTCAGACTTCATAATCTTCAGAAAGTACATAGCAACACAAAACCTTTTATTCTAGTAATTTTCTAAGTTTATAAGATGAATATTTGAAATTTGTCCCTATTTTTGGGACTGTATTCCCCCATTATTGGCTTCATCCAGGTTTTCTGTGCTACAGTTGAGAGCTATGGTGAGAACTGAATTCACTGAATATGTTTGAGAGTGTATTCCCCCATTACTGGCTTTGTCCAGGTGTTTTGTGCTAAGAGGTTGATGGCTATCATGAGAACTGAATTCACTAAATGGAAGCCATTTAAGTTTCAGTCTTGCTCTCTTTCACAAAACTGCTGATTTGGCATAGTGGTATGTTGCTCTGACTGTTTTGCACAGGGTCCTGAGTTCAAGACTTGGCAGTGAAATACATGATGGCAGCACAGCATTTTAATCTAGCAACTTTCTAAGGTTATATAAGCAATGTTTAAAATGTGTCCTTGGTTTCTGGACGTTTGTCCCTCCTCAATACATTTTGGCTTTTTCCATATTTCTTGTGCTGCAAAGTTGAGAGATACAGCCAAGAGTCTAGTAGCTTTTACAAGGAGCTGAGAGCTGCAGGGAAAGAGAGGTTTAGTGCTGCTTATGCTGAGACTGCTTGCATTGTTAATAGTATAACAGGCAGTGTACTTGCTTTTGATACAGAAAGCTGTAGGTTCTACTCCCACAGTATGTAGATGCATTGCTGATATTGTACTGTGTTGTAATTGGGGTGGATGCTGCCGTCTTGAGAAAGTCCTCTTTGGTGAAGATACCTAGTAACTATGAACCCATCCATTCCCTATTGCAATATTACTAGCTTATAATTTTTTAATGTAATATAGGCAATTTATTCCTCAACGGCAACAAGCACTTTATTTGTAGATGAAACATAAAGTTGTTTGCTAGCAGCAACCTCTTCATTAGTTAGAGATCTTTTTAATGTGAAATTATTTATAGATGACTTTTACTTCTGTAGAGATTATGCATATTTACTGATACTGGTGGATTGAGTAGACTTTTATGATGGAAATGTTCTCCATTGGGCAGTTTTGTCATTATTGGTGCATGCATTTTGATTCATTGTTTACTGGAAAAATGTTCAAAATAATAAATTTAAAACACCCTCTAACAACTGTACTGTATTATACAAAAAATATCATTTAATGCAATCAGGAAGGTGCATCACAGAACACATGTGTGTCTTCTGTGCAAGGGGCCTATCATTTGAAAATAGCCCAAAATTAATCTTTATCTTCTACTAGCCAAATGTATTTTCTTTGGATGTGGGTTTCAATGCTGTTTCAATGAATGTGAGTTTTAAGGGCAGAGAAGTTTTAATGCTAAGTCTGTTTTCATTGTGAGACTGCATTGCTTTGTTTAGCAGATGTCTTGGTGTTTGTGCTGTAAAATGCAAAATAAATGTTCAAATGAAGTCCAAATCATCATAGAAGTAAAGCACTATGCACATTAGTGTTTATGGTAAATGGGATGAAATAGCCAAGTAATGGTTCAATGGAATGGCTGCAGAGGGGAGATTCTATTTGACCATGATTTTGTGAGGGGGAAGGGCAGCAAACTCAATGACAGCCCTGTCTGAACTATACCTCTCAACTGTCCAGATTTTCACAGAGTGAGTAGATTTTTGCTTCTTATTTTTGGTTTGTTCCTCATAAAATCTGTGGTTTTCTGGCAAATCATTTAGGAATTAAGTCACTAAATAATGACAGACACTGACCTTCAGACTTCATAGCCTTCAGAAAAATACATGTTAAAGCAAGACCTGTTATTCTGTCAACTGTCTCAGTTTATACAAGAGCAATTTTTAGTACTGTTTATATGTTCCCCCAATATATTTGGCCTTGTCCAGATTTCCTGCATTAACAGGTTTGTGAGGCACATGCAAATAAATTGCTTTATAGAATTAGGCATATCCACACCTCTCAACTGTCCCCAATTTTGGCTCAAAATGTTGCTCTTCCCCTAATAATCCCTCTGCAAAATGGCAATTTTGGAAGAAAACATGGAGGATTTACAATTAATAAATAACTGTAATAATTATAGATTACTTTTATTTCAGAAATGCATGTAGATTATTTTACTTTGTCAGCTGCTCAAGTTAGCAATACTAATATTAAAAAAGTTTCCCTTCTTTGACAGTTTCCCAGCTGTATTGTTTATTTATTTATTTATTTTTATTTTACATTTGTTGACCGGGCTAGTCCAGCTGGATATATGTCCATTTTCAGTGGAGGCCCGGGGAGAAAAGCTCCAAGACAGATACAAACAGCCAATAAGGCATTGTTACATAAGAATAAAAACAATAAGTAGATATAGAAGATATTATATACGTTTAACAGTAAATAACATAAAAACTATATACAAAGTTTAGCGCAAAATAATATGAATATGCTAGTGGCTAAAAAAATAGTATCCAGGTTCTTACTAGATTAAATTAGTGGAGAGAAAACAGCTAGAAAATATATTAGTAGCATTAATGATAGGTTAGTCAGGGTTGGTACAAGGGCACAGCCAGTGTGTTTTGAGGAAGGTTTTAAGTTTTTGTCTGAAGAGTGATAAGGAAGGAAGGGAAGTAAGTTTAATAGGTGGAAGGTTCCAGTTTTTCCCAGTTGTATTTGAGAATAGAGAGTCCCCAGCCATGTTGTGAGACTTGTTGATGTTAACTAGTAGTTTATTTGAAGAACGCAAGGCATTAAGATTTTTTTAGGGGGTTATGAGGTCTGAGAGTACTGGAGTATTGTTTGGCTGGTAAAGGACCTTATGGGCAATTGTAAGTTGGTTGAGTTGAAGCTGGTTTTGATGTTCAAGCCATCCAAGTTGCTTAAGATTCTGACAGTGATGGGTTCTGAAGGGTTTACCAGTGGCAAATCTGGCAATATTATGATAAGAGGTAGCAAGTTTGAGAAGATTCTTTTTGGATAGGTTAGTGTATATTGGTGAGGCATAGAGCAGAGTAGAGATTAGATGGGAGTGGGCAATGGTAGTTCTTGCTATTGGAGTAAGGAAGGGTTTGACTCTGTACAGGCAGCCCATTTTTCTGTTAACTGATTTTATAGTATTGTTAATGTGGGTGTCGAAGTTAAGGTTGTTGTCTATTGTAATACCAAGGAGTTTGGTGGTAGAGTCTGGGTAAATGAGGGTACCATTGTTAGAAATGACTGAGATATCTATTGGTGTGGACCTACAAGTAGGAGTAAATAGTAGGAGCTTTGTTTTTTTGGGATTCAATAGAAGGCAGCGCTTTAAGAACCATGTCTCAACTATACTAAATACTTTCTGGGTTAGGCATTGCAGTTCAGAAGCAGATTTAGCTGTGCAGATTAATGTAGAGTCATCTGCATATTGTATACAAGTTGCAGTGGGAATAGCCAGGTAGAGATCATTAATAAAAACTGAAAATAAGAGAGGACCTAGAATGGAGCCTTCGGGAACTCCCAGTGTGACTAGCAGGTGGGATGATAGATTATTTTCCCAGCGCACTGCGTGTTGCCTATTGCTCAGGTAGGAAGTAAACCACTTTATAGATTGAGTATCCAGGGAAAGTGATTTGAGAATATTGATAAGCAATGAGTGGTTTACCATATCAAAAGCCTTTGAAAGATCGATACATAGTGCTGAAGAGAGTAGATTGTTATTGCGGTTTCTATTAATGGTGTCTGTAAAGGATAGGAGGGCAGTGGTGGTACTATGGAATGGCCTAAAGCCATGCTGGCCCTTAGCTAGTAAGTTGTGTTGAATTAGATGGCCTATTAGCTGATGGTGAATGCATTTTTCCATTATTTTTGCTAAGGGGGATAGAAGGGCTATGGGTCTATAGTTAGAATATTCATTGGAGTTGCCACCTTTGTGTAGGGGAATAATGTGTGAGACTTTCCAACAAGTAGGGATGTATCCTTCTTTGATGGTTCTGTTTATCAGGATGGATACAGGATAAGCAACTGCTTTGGCTGCTTTTTGTAGGTATTCAGCTTGGATTTGGTCAGCGGAAGGGGTATAAGGCTTCAGTTTTGCTAGGAGTTTGAAAATAAAGTTAGTAGATATAGGTTGTAATAGGAAGGTAGGAAGAGTGTTTGTTATGGGGGTGGGAATAGTAGAGGTGTCAGGAGATAGCTGACTGGCTAGAGTTTGGATGGCATCTGTGAAGAAGGAGTTAAAGTCATTAGCAGTTTGGATAGGAGTCTCATGGTTCGCTCCTATTGGTGTTGGTGTACTGGAGTGCCCTGGATAAAGAAGTCTATTGATATTTGCCCAGAATCTTTGAGGGTTATTTTGGTGTGTTTGCTGTATTTTGTAGTAATAGTTTTTTTGTCCAAGGGTATGGCTTTTTTAGTAGCATTTCTTATTTGTCTAAATGTCTGTTGAGTAGATGAGCTTTTGGTAGTTCGCCACCTAGTCCAGGCTTTATTTCTTAGTAGGATTTTTTTCCTGGTGTCTTTGGTGAGCCATGGGACTGGTTTTGACCTAATTCTTATATTACGTATAGGTGCATGCTGGTCTAGGATAGTTAAGAATTTAGAGTTAAAGTATTGGACAGCCTCTTCTAATGGGAGGGTTTTTAGACAAGTCCAGTTACAGGCACTAAGTTCGCTCAGAAATAGTTCTTGGTTAAAATGCTTGTTGGAACGTAAAGTCCTATATGATGTTGGGTGGGAGATATCTATTTTTTGCCTAATTATATAGGTTAAGCAATGGTCACTTACATCATCAGGGAAGGTGCCTACCTTGTATGTTTGGTGGTGATTATTAATCAGAATCCAATCTAAGGTGCTCTCTTTTTGGTTTGGTTTGTTAATTCTAGTTGGGGAGGTGATGGTCTGAGAAAAGCCATGAAGGTTAATATGAGAAGTAGGATGCTCAGTATTGATGCACTTCCAGTCTATATTGACATCACCTAGGATTAAAGTTTCTTGTGGGAAGGTTGCGTGGCTATTTTATATTTTTGCATCACATGTTTGGTTCATTTTTCATAAAATTATGTTTTTTTGACAAATTAGTGACAAATCATTAAATACTGAAGTTAGAAAATAATGACAGACTATTTGAGTTTCAGATGTCATACCCTTCAGAAAAATCATACTAATGCAAAACCTACTATTCTTTTATCTTTCTAAATTTATAAGAGCAATATTTAAAAATTGTCCTTATTTTTGGGTCTTTGTCCCACTTCTATGTATGACTTTGTCCAGATTTCTTGCTTTGAGGTTGAGAGGTATGACAAATGTGTCTGGGCCATGCACCCTACTCCCCCATGTAGTAACTCTGGATATGTCCAAGCAAGGCAAGGAGCAGTTATGCAGTATAAATGTGCAGAGTATCCCCCCATCCAAGGTAGACACAAGTACTACAGAGGCTTTTCATATGTTGCTTTTCATTTTTTTAATTTGATCATGTTTTCCCCATGAAACAAGTAAATAGTTGTTGTCAGGCAGCAGGTCTTTTTGGATAAGAAACATTTTTACAAGTGTGGGTATCACAGAGATTATTACTTTCAGCATGTTAATTGGTACTTTAACAAAGCTGAATATAAATTATAATTAGAACTGCAGTGCAAGTAGAAGTGGTTTGAGTTGAGTGCTGCTTGTTTTTCTTATACTTGATTTTGACTGGCATTCCAGTAATGTATTTAAAAAGTAATTTATTTTTTCATGCCTCATGACCTTTTTGTTTCCATTTAGATATTAAGTAAGCTGTCATGAAGCCAATGCATTGAAATATTTTTTTTTCTTCTACACTTCATTTTGTCTTGATTGGACTCTCATAATGACAGTTTGGTACCCAGGGCAGCGTATTTAATTAAAGTTACAGTTTTTGTGGTTTTGAGCATAGCTCCTCCCCTTTCTAGTTGACCACACCCCTTCCCATTGACCCCACCCATTCCGCTTTCTTCTGCTGCCCCCTTTGATGTGAAGTCACCAGCCAGCACTGGCAACTCCAACTAAACTTTTATACTGATTTCTACTGGATACTGCAAAGTATCTTCATGTGGCAAGTGGCGAGATGTTTCTGTTCCTCCTTAATTTGGATACTCATTGTTCCATCATGCTATGATGTTACCAGCATTGGATTTTCTACTCTGAATTTTTCACTTTATAGGTAATCCATATCTTCAGTTTCTGTTTCTTTAACTTCTCCATTACTAATCATCTTTTCTACTTTTCCACCCCTTGTTATCTTAATTTTTTGTGTTGAGAAATTTTCCATATCCAATTGCCTTTACGTGTATTTCTCTTTAAATATCTTTGACACTGCTTTTATTTACTGCTTATTTTTGCTTTCTCCTTTGAATAAACATTGCACCATATTAAATCTCTCTTTATTTCCCATGGCCATATTTCTTCCTTTTATGTCTCCCTGTCCACCTGATTCCATTTACTTTGGGAACGCATTGTTCCATCATGCTGGGCCATAACCTGTGTTAGACTTTCCATACTAAATCATTCACTTAGCAGGTATTAAAATAACTTCCGCTTCTGTTTATTTAACATTTACTTAAATAATCATCTGTTCTACATTTCCCCTTTGTGATCTTATTTTTGTATTGTGAAATTTTCCACATCTGGGTGTCTTTGCCTGTATTTCTCTTCAAATGTCTTGTGGCTGTTTTTTGTATTAATTAGTTTGACTTTCTCCTTTGCATAAATACTGTACCATATCAGATCTCTCTTTCTTTTCCGTGTCCATGTTTTTTTTTTATACTTTTCAAAAATCTGTAGGTTTTGTTGTTTATATTTTTGCATTTCCTCTGTCACTTTTTTTTTTTCAAATGGCCTAAAGTTTCTTGGTCTATGTAATGTTTTTTATGGATCTGCTGTATTAATGAACACAAATCTGCATTTGAAGCTTTTGGCAGTTTTCTTGTGCAAGTATTTTCCTTTCTTTAATTTCTATGTTAATTTTTTTAATTATCTTCTATCTGGAAGTTCTTGGCTCCTTGCATAATAGTAACAATACATAATGTCTTCCTTATCCTCAGTAGTCCACTGTATCATCTTTAGAGCTCCTTTTTAGCCTGCCAATTTTTGTAATTTTGTGGACTACTACTTCCTTCTACAACAGGGGAGCCATCACCCCACCCCTCTGAGCTTGGCCTAACCCCATTTAAGGAATGTTTCTATGACTCGAGGATTTTACACAGTCATTTTTTCCACTCCTGGCACCAGTGTGCATACAAGGATCGGGCACTTTTTTTATCATAGGACTTCTGCACCCAGATGTCTTTTAGATTTTTTTAAACTACTTCTGTCCATAATATAAGCGATATAAAATACAGTCTACATATCAGTGTCATCTTGGTGGATTTTGTAAAGGTAGGGCCAAGCTTGTGAAGGAACTCGCCAAGGCTTGAGGATGAATTCAGTTCCAGTAATACTATTCTCCTTTTCTTGCTGATTTTATCTTCTCTCCATGTGGAACCCTAATAGACCACCAATAGGAAGTAGCCACTTTGTAGCGCCACCAAGACTTGTTATTATTTTAGGTCAAACCGAGGACACTGCACTACATGTTACGATCAGACAGTATTACAACTAGTACTGATATGTCCTCACTCTCATTCACATTTTTAACACGTTTCTTAATTTACTAGCGCATTTTGGTCAGCCATACTGGTGCTCTACCTCTTTCTCTTTTTAGTGGTAATGCCACAAAGTAGAATGATGCCAAATTATTGTATGTTACCATTAATAAACTTCACTTTGGATAGACCTACAGATGCATTGTCCCATCATCAGTAGCTGCGCATTTCCTCAGGAAAGGGACATAGCACTACACAATGCTAGCTTATCACACAAATGGTGTGTCATCTGTACTGGCACTTTCAAATTTAGTACCAGACTATGGTAGTTATGTAGCTGGACAAGAGCTGCTGTTTCCCCTAAGTAGTGGCTAATGGCACCAATCCAGGTTAGAATTCTTCAATAACTGAATTGGCAAATGTGTAATGTATGGCTAAAACCAGCATGACTACTGGAGCTGATGCCATGGCAAGGCGGTGCAACAGTTTCCTTGTTTGGTTCCCAGCTAGAATGTCTTCTGTGCAGAACCTGCTTGCCTTCCATGCATATGTGTGGATGTTTGACAGCTGCTCTGGTTTCCTCTCACATTCACAACAATTTGTAGATGAACAAGAATTCCTGTAAAATGCATGAAGGCATGTATGCTGTGTGAAAGTCAGTCAGTGTGTGTGTGTGTGTGTGTGTGTGTGTGTGTGTGTGTGTGTGTGTGTGTGTGTGTGTGTGTGTGTGTGTGTGTGTGTGTGTGTGAGTGTGTGTATCCTGTATTGGGTTGGCATTCAATTCAGCAATTCTTCTCCTATCTTGTAAACAAGGGATACTGGATTAGGCTCTGACTCAGGACCCCAGTCTAGATTATCCTGGGAGATGCAGTATGAATGAATTAATAAATGAATGCTGCATATGTTTCCAGTATCTTAAAAAAATAATTTCCTAAATGCCAAAAAAGAACTTCTATATTTGTGGTATAAAATCATCCATCAGTTCTCAGACTGCCGTTTTTATACGTCATTGTTATGACAGCCCAAAACAATGTGTATATCTTGAAATAAAATAGAACCATCGCAATTATTGCCAATGCATCTATTGTTATAAATGTTATTTTCATAAATCAAGTTGATTCAACAGAGAAGATTTCATAAGCAGACCTGCCAGTTATCATCTTATACTGCAAATAATTGGAAATATCCCATTTAGCAACCATCTTGAAAAGTGATTTCCCTCCACCTCATGAGCAGACACAAACACACCATGATCCATCTCTTTTGAAACACAATGCAGAGTTACACATTTCACTTCCTCTTCTTCATTGTCTTACATACTTCTTCATTTTGTTGAACTCACATCTATAAGCATTACGTCTGTAGTAACTAGCAAGTCAATACATGGCATGGACAGATGCATAGTTATAATGTGATTTTGTCACTATAATGAACAGACTGCAGTAAATAATTTATCAATGAAAATATGAAAATCAATATTTGTTATGCTGTAAGAGACAAAACAAAATAGAAAAGCTTGGAAGAAAGTTAGACTTGCATTTCAGCATGTGCGGATAATGACTGGTTTTAATGCTAAACATTTCTGGATGTTTTCCTTTCATGTACCATGAATACATGCAGTCCTTCCAAAATTCTGCTTACTGTCATTTTAAAACCAAATGTCGCTTTGTCTAGTTTTGTATGTAATTAGATAAGGTTTATTATGCATGTCATATTTTAGCATATGAGTGAATAAACAGAGAAGCAACACATTTCTACAGTTTGACAGTTGGTAAAAATGCTACAAATGACAACAGAGTGTAATTAAAAACAGTCAGATTAGCGGATAAAATATGATATTATCAATACACAACTTGAATGCTGTTATTGACAGAATGAACATCTGAAATTACAGAACAAAATAGCATAGTACAAGAAAATATGCCAGACTGATGGAATTCCTGTCCACAAATAATCATGTTTAGAACAACAGCAACAAACAGGACCAACACTTATTTTGAATTATGTTATATAATAAAACAAAAATATCTAATGTTACCTGTAATTAATTTCTGGGATTTAGCTTGGAAGGTAGAGGAGACAAAAGCTGTATTTTCTTGTTGTTACCATTGCTTTGTAACTGGAAAATGAAAATCTTAATGGACACCTCCACAATTACAGAAATCAATGGCCCATCATTCCCTCTGAATCAAATAGATTTAAACTGGGTAGCACAAAATATACAGTATCAATCCCTGATGAAATCAAATGAACTAAATATCATTGCATATGTGTTACCAGTAATTGTGAACACTGCCACAATGTTTGGACAGTGCATGGAAATATATTTTCATATGTTTGCTCAACATATAGACTTACCCACATTTTTCCTAATTCCAGTGCATATTAATGTATTTCATTTCACTGACGCTGCACAGAGTAATGTAGATTTATTTGTAGCCATTATTTAAACAGAGACCTCTCTGTATCTATACTCCTTAATCATAGGTTCATAGGTGTGTACTAGGCTAATGGTCCTAGAGTCTTTACAAGTCTAGCCCATAGGATTACCCTGGCATCATGCCACCCAACCTTAGTTTCCAGTGCCTCTGTCGAGTAGAGCCCTGGAGTGATCTCTGGAGTGAATTTTCTATTTCCCATCCACTCATCAAGATTTCTCTTGAAGAGGTCCAGTGAGGTGCTCTGTGTGACATGTATGGGAAGTTTATTCCATAGCATGGGCAGTCTCTGGGTTATGAAACTGTCCCTCCAGCATGTTCTGTTGGTTGTGGTAATGAGATTGAGGTCTCTGGAGTGTGTGGTGCGGATGGATTGGGATTTCTTTAGATGTAGCATTTCTAACAGAGCTGGGTCAGACATGGCTTTGTAAGTCAAGCAGAGATTGCCTCTAAGTAGGCGATATGAGACAGAGAATAGTTGGAGTTTTTTGAGCCTGTCCATGTAGGACAAGTGTTTAAGGCCCATGATCCTCTTTGTGAGGTACTTTTGTGGCCTCTTCAGTTGTTGCAGGTGTCTAGTGAGGTACATGCCAAATGGGGCATTGTACTCGATGATTGGCCTAATGAGGGAAGAGTAGAGGGAGACAATGACCTCTTTCTTCATGGATGCAAAACCCTTAGTAATGAGATGTGCCACATAGAAGGACTTTCTGACCACAGTGGCAGTGTGGTGGTTAATAGAGAGATTGATGTCAACCTGTGTTCCAAGATTTCTTATAATGCCTTCTGTGTTCAGTGGACTACTATCGATGTGGTAGTTCATGGGAACTGGGTTTTTCCCAAAGGGGATGACGACACATTTTATGGCACTGAGCTTAAGGCCATGGTTCTGACACCAGTCGTTGGTCTCAGTGAGGCCTTTCTGTAGGATGTCAACATCACTTGAGCAGTTAATAATGGCTCCCAACTTTCAATCGTCTGCGAACTTTGTCAGCCAGAGTCCCTTCCTGTTGGATTAGACATCTGAAAAGTAGATACGAAACAGGAGAGGACCCAGGACCGATCCCTGTGGGACTTCTCTCATGACTGGATGGCAGTCTGACTTGGAATCAGCTACTTTCACACTGTGGGTTCTATCTGTGAGCCAGTTTGCAATCCACCTAGTGATATAGGGGTTGATGCCTAGCTTAATGGGTTTTTCTATGATTCCTGAGTGAGGAATGGTATCAAAAGCCTTGGCCAGATTAAGGTAGGCTGCATGAACCACCTTGCCTTTATCCACAGCTCTGGTGACCTACTCAAAGAAGTCAACCAAGTTGAGCAGGCATGATCTACCCTTCACAAAACCAAACTGTGTGGGATCCAGAGTTTGGAAATTCCCTATATCCTTGTTTATTAGGTTCATGATGATGCATTCCATAGCTTTGTATATCAGACATGTCAGGCTAATGGAACGATAGTTCCCAGGATGTGTAGTCTCTCCTCCTTTGTGGAGAGGGATGACTATAGCAGTGTGCCATTCAGTAGGGACAAAGCCTGAGGTGAGGCTGTGATGAACCGGGCACACAGGTGAGGTGCCAGTTCACTCTGTAGTTCACTTAGAACACAGTCAGGGATATTATCAGGTCCCATAGAAACTGTATTCTTGGCCTTGGACAGTGCTGTTTTAACCTGTGTAGCAGTAATACTGGGTGCCTGGCAATCTACTGGTATTGTGATTGGTCCTTTGGGGGGGGGGGGTAAAGTTGGCACTGATTCTGTCAGCCAGTATATTGGCAATATCTGTTGGCTTGGTAAAGGAGGTACCATTGTGCAGTAGCTCAGAGCAAATCTGGGTATTGCCGTGGAGGTTCTTTACATAACTATAGAAGGCCTTGTGTTTGTCTTTACTATCTGCTGTGATTCTGTTTTCATAGCTGGCTTTAGAGGATTTGATGAGGGATCTCAACTTGTTGTTGAGGCTGATAAGGGAGTTTTTCCAGTCTTGGGACTTCACCTTATTTTGCATCAGTTTCCTCCTTCTGCTGTAGAGTTTATTTATGGCAGGGACCACCAGACTGGCATCCTTTTTTGGAGGAGAGCATCTTGGTTCTATTGGGTCTGGTGAGATCCATGCATTTGTGTACATGTTTGTACAGTGCATTGGTGTATGATTCAGCAGTCATGCAACTTTTCTTATTTGCATGGGTGCCGTGAAGTTAGCCACCTCTGTTCTTAGGAGCCCAAAGTTAGCTTTTGAGAAGTTTTTCATGATGGTTACCTTTGCGGGGGGGGGGGGGATTTCCAAGGTGATTAGTTTATGGTCGGCTCTAACCAGGGAGGAATTGACTATCGGTGTAGAGCAGTGATCACTCATGTTAGTAATAACCAGGTCAAGAATGTTGCTACCTCTAGTGGGTGTAAGAATGAGCTGGTCCAGAGTTTTGGAATTACTGAATTCCAGTAAACGTTGGGCAAGTGTATTTGTACATGAGTAGTTTTCCCAGTATGAATGTGTTAGGTTGGACCTTCATATTCTCCAGGGTGCTTAGGAGCATTGAGTGAGTGTCTTGGGACATGGTTGGAGACCTATAATAGGCTATGACCTGAATCACTGTCTTACCCAATGTTAGCTGCACCTGAAGTATCTCTGATGTGTTATGTTGGGCTATCAGTCTGGAGGTGTGCACATCCTTTATGAATATGGAAACATCACCACATTTGGAGCTTCGGTCCAAGTTCTGGGGCCGAAAGGTGTGGAATGAGTTATAGCCTGGTAGTGCAGGGATGCTTTCTGCTGCCTTAAACCACATCTCTGTTACTGCACAAATGTTGATGTTCTCCATTTTCAGGAGTGCTTCCGCTTCGTGCAAGTGTATTTTGAGATTTAGACTTCTAGCATTGATAAGCATCACCCTCAGATTGCATTTATTTGTAGTTGTTACAGTGGTAATTTGGTCTTTGGAACATAGCATAAAAAAGGCACTATTTTTATTTATTTATTTTACATTTGTTAACCGGGCTAGTCTAGCTGGATATATATCCATTTTCAGTAGAGGCCCGGGGAGAAAAGCTCCGCACAGATATACAAATATGTAAAATAATTGTTACATGTTAATTAGGATTAATAAACCAAATGAAACAGGTAGTTATAACATATCAGAGATCAAAAACACTTAAGAAAAGTACAGTGAACATAATATAGCTTAAGAAAGCTAAAACAGATATAATACAGTAATTATTATGTACAATAGTTCACATCAGGTTAAAGAATTTAAGCAATAAGTTTATTAGAGTTTAAATAGTGTCAGTCTTAATTACAAGACTAAGTATTTAAATGTTTGGAAGTATGGTTAGAAGAGGAAGAAACGGGTAAAAGGCAGTTATTAGTCAGGGTTACTACAAGGGCATAGCCAGTGCCTTTGGAGGTATTTTTTTAGTTTTTGTTTAAAGAGTGGCAAGGATGTAATTAGTGTTAGTTCACTGGGTAGCAGGTTCCAGTTTTTTCCTGCTGTGTTAGTAAACAGAGAGTCACCAGCTGTATTATTAGACTTAGTTAAGCTTGCAAGGAGTTTGCTAGAAGAGTGTAAGGAGTTCAGATTATTATATGGGATTAAGAGTTTTGAGAGTATAGGGGTATTATTGGGTTGGTAAAATATTTTGTGGGCAATAGTGAGTTGGGGGATTATCAGATGGTTTTGGAATTCCAGCCAGTCTAGTTGCCCAAGATTAGAACAGTGATGAGTTCTGAAGGGATTGCCAGTAGCGAATCTGGCAATATTATTGTAGGAAGTTGCTAATTTGTTGAGGTTAGTTTTCTTAAGGTTGGTAAATATAGGTGAGGCATACAGAAGAATTGAGATTAGATGGGAGTGAGCGATCTTGGCTCTGACTGTTGAGGTTAAGAAACGTTTTATTCTATATAAGGATCCTATTTTTCTGTTGACTATTTTAATGGTATTGTTTATATGGTGATCAAATGAGAGATTTTTGTCAATGGTTATTCTTAAAGGTTTGGTGGTAGAGTCAGGGAAAATGACAGTGCCATTATTTGAAGAGATTGAGAAATCTAGGGGGGTGGACCTAGTAGTGGGTGTGAAGAGAAGGAGTTTTGTTTTTTTGGCATTAAGAAGGAGGCAACGTTTGGTAAACCATGTTTCTACAGTATTAAAAACATTTTGAGTAAGAGAGTATAGTTCAGTCGGAGAGGTTGCTGAGCATATTAGTGTGGAGTCATCTGCATATTAAATACAGGTGGCTTGAGGAATTGCTACATGGAGATAATTAATAAATAAGGAGAAAAGAAGTGGTCCAAGAATGGAGCCCTGAGGGACCCCGATGGTGACAGGTAAAAAGGAAGAAATTTGATTTTCCCAGAGAACTGCCTGTTGCCTATTGCTGAGGTATGACCTAAACCATTTAATGGCCAGAGAATCAAAGGAAAGAGATTCAAGAATATTAATTAGGAGGGTATGGTTAACCATGTCGAAGGCTTTAGAGAGGTCGATGAAGAGTGCAGATGAGAGGATGTTTTTGTTGCGGTTACTATTGATGGTCTCTGTAAAGGATAGGAGGGCAGTGGTGGTACAATGTGATGGTCTAAAGCCATGTTGACAGTTTGCTATTAAGTTATGTAGAGAGATATGATGTAAAAGTTGTTGGTGAATGCATTTCTCCATAATTTTTGCTAAGGGTGATAAAAGAGCAATTGGCCGATAGTTAGTGCAATCATTGGAGTTCCCACCTTTATGTAAGGGGATAATATGGGATATTTTCCAGACATCTGGGATGGTTCCTTCTTGAATTGTCCTATTTATAAGTGTAGAAATAGGGTAGGCAATTACTTTGGCTTCTTTTTGGAGATATTGGGAAGGAAGTTCGTCAGCAGATGGAGTACATGGCTTAAGTTTATGAATAAATTTGTAGATGACAGAAGTAGAAATGGGTTGTAGTATGAATTTCGAGGAAGAGTGTGGTAAGTTGATGGGAAGGCTGGAGTTATCAGAGATAAGTTGCCTAGCTAGACATTGTATAGTCTCAGTGAAGAAAGAGTTAAAGGTATTGGCAGTTTGATTTATTTGGATCTACATCAAGTGGGGTGGGTGTTCGGGAGTTACCTGGGGAAAGGAGGTTATTTATGCAAGACCAGAACTTTTGTGGATTATTTTGATGAGTTTGTTGAAGTTTGCAGTAGTAGTTTTTTTTTGTCTGTAAGTATTGCCTTTTTTGTACTATTTCTAAGCTGCCTAAAATGGAGATGATCAGAGCTATTTGTATTAGATCTCCATTTGGCCCAGACTTTATTCCTAAGCAGAATTTGATTTCTAGTTTCATTCGAGAGCCATGGGGCTGTGTTGGACTTCATTCTGATGGAACATTTAGGAGCATGCTTATCAAGAATAGATAAGAAAGTAGTGTTAAAATACTTTACAGCCTCTTCAAGTGGAAGGGATTTTAAAGGGTTCCAGTTGCAAGCTCTGAGCTCAATTTGAAATAATTCTGCGTTAAAGTGTTTGGTAGAGCGTGCTATCCTAAAGGTGGGGGGATTTGGAAAGTCTTTTTTTTCTCTTGTGATGTATGTCAACGAATGATCACTTATATCATCTGGCAGGGTTTCTAATTTGTACATTTGTTTCACTTTGTTAATGAGTATCCAGTCTAAGGTACTCTCTTTTTTATTAGGTTTGTTAATTCTTGTTGTAGATGTTATGGTTTGGGTAAAGCCATGGAGGTTGATATGAGAGGTAGGATTGTCAGCATTAACACTTTTCCAGTCAATGTTGAAGTCACCTAGTATTATTGTTTCGTGGGGGTAAGTAGAAGACACCCAGCTAAGAAAAGCCTCTAATGTAGTTATATTATTGCCAGGTGGTATGTAAATACAGATAATGTATAAAGATTTGTTTGCGTTGATTTGGAGCTTAGTTATGAGGACTTCTGCGTTGCTATCATGGGTTGGATAAGATGGTAGGGTAGAGATGTGAAGTCCATTTTTAAATAGAATGGCTACTCCACCACCTTTACGTTTTGTTCAGTCTAGTCTCACTATATTATAGCCTTGTGGAATAATTTCATTGTCATTCATTTCTGGTTTCAACCAAGTCTCAGTGAGGCAGAGGATATCAAAGGAGTAAATGTCTAGGAGGGCATAAAGGTGAGGTACTTTATTATTGATGCTGTGGATATTCAGATTCCCTATTAGGAGAGAGCTATTGAGTCTAGGGTGAGTAGTTAGGTTTGTAGGGTTGATAGGGCCAGGGTTGGGGTGGATATCTCCATCTTTTAAGGTGGGATTTTTTAGTTTTGTTATTGAATTGTTTCTAAGGTAAGTTAGAATTTTCAATTTTTTTTCTGAGAGTAGGTCATGTTTAATGTGGGAGAGTCTGTGGTATTTAGGTAGTAAGTAACTGGGAGTGGAAGTTATGTTAGAATGTCTACTTAGGGATATGTATGTATAAATTGTAGTTTGTTTGTGGGAATGGTTAAGCTGGAAATAGTGCAGTTTTTCAAAGGAGGTAAGAAGGTAGGCTGAGAAGAGGGTAGTTAAGAGTATAACTATAAGTGTTGGTTTGGCTAGATTAGGGAGAAGCATCTTAGAGGAGAAAAAAAATAAAATAAGAACTTGAGTGTAGGGATAAAAAGAGGGAGAAGATGTGGAGGAGAGGAAGATAAAGGAATACAAGAAGAGAAGAGAGGGGGCACTGAGATGTATGAGTTAAGAGTAGGAGGATATGGTAGAGGTACCCTAAGGAGTGGATTATTGTGAGTAATTGTTAGAGGGTAGGGTGTGGTTAAAGTATGTGGGGTAGGGTGATGTATGGGATTGGTTGGAAGAGAGAGAGGGTGTGGTTAGGGAAGTATAAGTGTAGGACCCCAGGAGGTGGGTGGGAATTGGGGGTAGGGTAGGGGAGCGGAGTGAGCCCATAGGGCGAACGGAGCGGGTAGAGACAATTGAAGGAGAAGCTGGAGAAGAGACTATCAGAAATGCAGGTAACTATAGGTAAGTGAGGTAGAACACGAGTAGGAAAGGTCAAGATTGACACAGAAATCTAAC
The DNA here is from genome assembly GCF_019279795.1 of Protopterus annectens. Classification (NCBI taxonomy): domain Eukaryota; kingdom Metazoa; phylum Chordata; order Ceratodontiformes; family Protopteridae; genus Protopterus; species Protopterus annectens. The sequence goes on from NC_056735.1 coordinate 217,439,735, forward strand.
GAATGTAAAACAGAGGAGGGTAAATTACTGTTTCACCACAAGGTGAATAGGAGGAGGAGCAGGTCAAGAATTAGAAAAGTATAGTACAGTTGCAGGAGTAAAACAGGGAGAGAGGCAGTAAGTACTGGATAGGATGCAGATGAAGGGAGATAAGAGGAAATATACTATAATTACAGAGGTGGGACAGAGAGAGAGAGAGGCAGTGAGAAAAGGAAAGGATAAGGTTGCCACCTAGTGGACAAACAAATAATTGCAGAGAGTGAATGGGAGAGCTAACTGGAGAAGAGCTATGGAAAATTATTGTAAGTGAGGGGTGATTTGGCTGTTGGGTAGCTGGAAAGGTGGGGTAAAAGCTGCTGGTTGCTCAATCTCAAAGCGAACTTTAGAACCCTAGTAAAAATAGTTGACAGAGGCCTACTGTACAAATGGGACTAAGTCGATAACCTACTTTCTTCCTTCCTTCCTTGATGGAGGGTGCTAAGAAAAGGAGTCAAGCAGATGCAGCCGCTGGAGTTAGGACAGGTTCTTATGTCACCAGATAGGTTGTGGCTGGGGCAGGTTCAAAACAGTGTTGAGCTGGGTACTTTGGGGAGAAAGGGAGACAAATGAAGAGGATAGAACAGAGTTAGTACAGGTAACAGGGCTATAAAGTCAGTAATAGTAAAATAAAACATTTACATTCAGTTATAGTTACAAATAAATGTATATACAATTCTTGAAGGCATTAAAGCAAGAGTAAAATAATAAATATAAATGCAATTCTTGTGGCAGTTAAAGCATGAGTTTAACATGCAATCTAGGTGCAATAGAACTAAAATTAACATTCACATTCAGTCACAGTTACTAATAAATGTATATGCAATTCTTGTAGGCATTATAAGCAAGAGTAAAATAATGAATATAAATTCAATTCTAGTGGCAGTTAAGGCATGAGTTTAACATGCAATCTAGGTGCAATAGAACTAAAATTAAGTGAGTAAGGTCTTCATTAAAGTAGTTCAAACATCGCCTAAAATTAATGCAGTAACCAAGAATGCAGGTATAATGGAAATATGAGACACGTTAACATCTAGCCGCACAAGGCTGTCAACAGGTAGTAGGGGTTTCCTAAGCAGTTGGGTTAGCTCCATGAGAGTGGCAGAGTTATAAATAGCCGAAATGGCTAAAATAGCGTTAATACACTTAATGTGGACAAGTATAGCATGGTTTCTTAAGCATACAGGTAGTAGGGGTTTCTTAAGCAGTCAGGTTAGCTCCACGAGAGTGGTGTAGTTATAAATAGCCTTTTCAGCTAAAATAGCGCTAAAGCGCTTAATTTGGACAAGGTAGTAGGGGTTTCTGAAGCATTCAGGTTGGCTCCACGAGCGTGGCGTACTTATGAATAGCCGTTTCGGCTAGAATAGCTCTAAGCACAAATTGGACAATGCACCTTCATAGGAGTAGTACACTTGCAGGAGCGAGCTTCGCATACAATTGACTAGGTAATGAAAAAATAACCCAACAGATTGAATAGACAAGCTCCACGTGGGTGGCACAGTATCAAATTGCCGTGTAGGCTATGTACACATTACAGACATAAAATAGGACAGACCACCATCTTATAACATGTACACTATCAGAATAAGTATTCTGTGCTATTAACAGAAGGAGACACAGCCACTATCGCTAGGCATTCAGGTTGTTGCCTCCGCAGGTAATCTGCTCAAACAAGCACACTAGGTAAACGGACAACAATGTTCTGAGCAGCTTCAGTCTGAGGCAACTAGTCTCAGGTATTACAATTAGTTTAGTGGATATGGGGCTAGGAGATAGGTACTACTATAGACAGTACATGGGTCACAACACGATCACCATCACTGCTGATGAAATAGCGGTAACTTAAGATACAGTAATTGTGTCAGTAGCTGAGCATGAGGAAAGCATGCTGGCCATAATGTAATGTATTACGTTCTCTCAAATATTAAAACAGGAACAGCAAGGCAATTTGTTAAATAACCTTTACAGTGCGAGGGAACAATCCATCTAGCAACAAACAAAAACGCTGTATCACAGTGTTAATCTCACTAAAAAACATTCCATCCACAATAAATACTGCCACAGTCTAATAAGCATTCAGTTCATCGAGCAGGCATCCAAAGTATCCCAGAAACCACTGACTCTACTTACCAGAGGTAAAGACGCTAGGGCTAGAGCGGACAGCAGCCAGGGACTTACAAAGGTGAAAGCAGTAAAAGAAAGGCGCGTTTCAGGACAGGGGCTAAAAGTAACTTCTCAGAGGACTAGAGGCAGCATGGGAAGAGAGGGAGTGTACAACAGATGTAGGTGGGTGGAGCTAGAGTTAGGCAGACCTGGAGTGGAATATGACTATCCCAAAAACCGGAGGTAGAGATGGGAAGTAAATCAGGAGAGATAGGATAAGACAGGGAATACAGAATAGAAAAGGGGTAGTGTCAAGATGAGAGGTTCAACTGTAAGAGACAATTGAAGGAGAAGCTGGAGAAGAGACTATCAGAAATGCAGGTAACTATAGGTAAGTGAGGTAGAACATGAGTAGGAAAGGTCAAGATTGACACAGAAATCTAACGAACGTAAAACAGAGGAGGGTAAATTACTGTTTCACCACAAGGTGAATAGGAGGAGGAGCAGGTCAAGAATTAGAAAAGTATAGTGCAGTTGCAGGAGTAAAACAGGGAGAGAGGCAGTAAGTACTGGATAGGATGCAGATGAAGGGAGATAAGAGGAAATATACTATAATTACAGAGTTGGGACAGAGAGAGAGAGAGAGAGAGAGAGAGAGAGAGAGAGGGAGGCAGTGAGAAAAGGAAAGGATAAGGGTGCCACCTAGTGGACAAACAAATAATTGCAGAGAGTGAATGGGAGAGCTAACTGGAGAAGAGCTATGGAAGATTATTGTAAGTGAGGGGTGATTTGGCTGTTGGGTAGCTGGAAAGGTGGGGTAAAAGCTGCTGGTTGCTCAAACTCAAAGCGAACTTTAGAACCCTAGTAAAAATAGTTGACAGAGGCCTACTGTACAAATGGGACTAAGTCGATAACCTACTTTCTTCCTTCCTTGATGGAGGGTGCTAAGAAAAGGAGTCAAGCAGATGCAGCCGCTGGAGTTAGGACAGGTTCTTAAGTCACCAGATAGGTTGTGGCTAGGGCAGGTTCAAAACAGTGTTGAGCTGGGTATTTCTTCCTTCCTTGATGGAGGGTGCTAAGAAAAGGAGTCAAGTAGATGCAGCCGCTGGAGTTAGGACAGGTTCTTAAGTCACCAGATAGGTTGTGGCTAGGGCAGGTTCAAAACAGTGTTGAGCTGGGTATTTCTTCCTTCCTTGATGGAGGGTGCTAAGAAAAGGAGTCAAGCAGATGCAGCCACTGGAGTTAGGAAAGGTTCTTAAGTCACCAGATAGGTTGTGTCTAGGGCAGGTTCAAAACAGTGTTGAGCTGGGTATTTCTTCCTTCCTTGATGGAGGGTGCTAAGAAAAGGATTCAAGCAGATGCAGCCGCTGGAGTTAGGAAAGGTTCTTAAGTCACCAGATAGGTTGTGGCTAGGGCAGGTTCAAAACAGTGTTGAGCTGGGTATTTCTTCCTTCCTTGATGGAGGGTACTAAGAAAAGGAGTCAAGCAGATGCAGCCGCTGGAGTTAGGACAGGTTCTTAAGTCACCAGATAGGTTGTGGCTAGGGCAGGTTCAAAACAGTGTTGAGCTGGGTACAGAGGTAAAGACGCTAGGGCTAGAGCGGACAGCAGCCAGGGACTTACAAAGGTGAAAGCAGTAAAAAAAAAAAGAAAGAGCCTTGGCCAGTATCCAGAAGCCCAGGGTTGACAGATGCAGGCCATCTCTGGCAAAGCATCGAGGTCTGTCAGTCATGTCATCCCAGGCAGACAGATACTGGATCCCCTTAGAATGACACTAGAAATGTAGCCAATTGTTGAAATCAATAATTTTCTGCTTGTACTGTGGTATCATTCTGGGTGATGGTAGGATGCTGCTCAGGGCTAGGGTCGTACCTGCCTGAGCTACATAATCTGAGAGCTCCTCCATGTGTCTTTTTATGTTGTCCAGGGAGGTACATCACAGGTCATTCACACCCACATGTACAATGACAAGAGTCATATTTGCACCTGTTGTTGAGGACCTGAGTGCGTGCATTATATGGCAGATCTTGGCACCTGACAGAGCTGACTGTTACTTTCTCCTTATTCAACCTAGTGAGTGGGACATCAGTGTGCCTCACTATTGAGCCACCTATGACTAGTGTGCTGGACATGCTGTTTTGACTTACGGGCTTTGGTTGAGTGGCACACTGTTTACAAGAGTTATGTGTCTCATGATTAGTGTTGTGTTGTGCTGGTCAAGTGCATTTCTGCCTTGGAGTTCTTTGCTGTTTGGGTAGATTCTTATTGAGAGCCTCCAAGAAGGTGGGTGTGGTGGTTTGTATTTTTATGTGAATGCAGTGCTGGCGTGTGTTCTGGAGGGCTATGTGTTCCATGAGGTGTGGTGCAAGTGTTGACCTTCTCCTCTTGACCAGCTATTCTAGTGTTGGCTGGACAGTGCATGGCTTCCAATTTGGATATATAAGTGCATCTCTCACAAGTCTGAGTGTTGGGAGGTAAGAGGAGAGGGTTGTCGGTGTACATGAGGCAGTTGCTACATTGCCTTAGGATGCCCAAGTTCACCAGGTTAACATGAGAAAGCACAGGGAACTGACCTTTAAACATGCCTGGAGGGGTGAGCATTAATAATAAGTACTGGAGCTGTTTCCTTGTAGAATGTTTACTGCTGGTAGCACTTTTGTGTGCTACAATAATTGCTACAAGAAGTCTGTTATGGTAAAGTTCTAGACTAATAAGCTAGCAAAAGTGCAGGAGGGGAGAGAACTAGCAGATCTAAGGGAAAAATTGAAGAGCAGACTTGGGCACCTCTTAGAAGCTTACAAACAGTCCTGGATACAGCAAATCTGCATCTGGACTAGACTAGTTACAGGAAAGGTGGGAAACAAACACAACACAGGCTTTTAAACCAGAAAGTTGAAAGAGATGGAAAAACTGCACAAACGACCAATAAACTAGTAATTCTGGAACAAAACCCACTCCTCTTGTGGTAGATAGACTACCTAGTGCTTACCACTCCCACTGACAAACTAGAAAGAATCCCTCAACACAGAAAGGCTTGTGGGGCTCAGAAGCATACATACAGTCCTGGATACAGCAAATCTGTATCTGGACTAGACTAGTTACAGGAAAAGTGGGAAAAGTGCAAACATGGGCTTTTAGACCAGAATGTTGAAGGAGATGGAAAGAAATTGCCAAAACAGCCAATAAACTACAATTTCTGGGCCAGAAACCACTCCTGTTGTGGTAGATAGGCTACCTAGTGCTTATCACTCCCACTGACAAACTAGAAGGCTTCCCTCCAACACAGAGAGGCTAGGGGGGATCAGAAGCTTACAAACAGTCTTGGATACAGAAAATCTGTATCTGGACTAGACTAGTTACAGGAAAGGTGGAAAACAAGTGCAAATGTGGGCTTTTAAACCAGAAAGTTGAAGGAGAGGGGAAAAAGTGCTCTGGGTGCTCCAGTTTCTTCCCACATTACAAAGACATACATAAGAAGCATTTCTCCTAGGGTCTGCACTGAAAACTGTCCTCATTCCATGTCAGACTTTCCTGGTAAACAAATTTTAAATAAATTGATTAATTCATTAACTTTATAATGAAAATCTCTGAGCGATTTACGAATTTTCCTTATGACTTTGAAGTACTTGAATGTCTGTGATCTACCTATTCTGCATCTATCATAGTTCCAGAGACAGTACTTATCAAGTTCACAAAAAATGCTGTGTCTTGTTATGAACTAATTTCATATGTTTATTTAACCTTCCAATAAAATGCCTTAGGTGTACAAATGTTCTTGCCTAGGCTCATCCTTTAGAACTGCATAAAGATCTCTTGAGATAGCACACCAGTGATGTGCAGTAAAGAAGCACACATGATTTGTTTTTATTTTTCATGCATAAGTCCAGTTGGTGGGCAGGTCTGCAGCCCCTTTACTGCCACAACCCTTGCCAAGAATTAGTCAAGAGATTGTCAAAGAAGTTTTACAGTGAACAGTGCATCAAGCTTTTAGATAGTAGTACATTAAACATTATATTAACCTATTTGTTAACAAAGACCTTAAGGTGTGCAAAATAATAACTAGTTCTACTAAAGTCCCAAGTGATTAAAGATCACTGCCTCAAAGCCAGGGAGCCGAGCATCATGTGCTTCTTGTACTTAAACTTGAATATGAGTACTAGCAAGCAGCTGGTGCACCTTTCCTGAAGGTAAGTGCATCAGTCGTAGGTAGGAAGTGCGAGGGGTGGGAGATTAGATTAGGATAGCAATTGGAAAGGAGATTTTAGGTTAGGGAGTGGGTGAAGATTTTAGGATTATGAAGCAGTAAGTGAGAATGTAAGGTTATGGAGCAGGAAGGGAGTTTTAGGGTTAGGGAGCAAAGGAGGAGTTTTAGGGTTATGGAGCAGAGGAGGATTTTAGATGGAGCAGGGGAGGAGTTTTAGGGTTAGGGAGCAGAGGAGGAATGTTAGGGTCAGGGAGCAGGGGAGCAGTTTTAGAATTAAGGAGCAGGAGGAGAGTTTAGATTTAAAGAGCAGAAGGGAAGTGTTAGGTTTTTGGAGTGATAGGGCAGTAAAGTTCTAGGTTAGGGAGCAATTGCAGATTTTAGGGTTAGATAGGGAGACTGGAGTATTAGATTAAAGGAGCAATTGGAGATTTTAGGTTTAAGAATGTGGAGTTCAGTAGTAGGGCTAAGGAGTGAGGACTCAGGTTAGGAATTGGGTGGGAGTTTAAGGATTTGAGTCAAGGTTCTGCTAGAGCTATACAGTTTAATAGAAGTGAGTGTTGGGATAAATAAGTGTTTAAGTAAGATCCAGCTTGTGGAAGTTAGAGCAAGTAGTAGCGAGCAAGTGTGTTGTAAGCTACTAGCACATGAGTACTTGTAGTCGACCCATTAGTGGATCTACTAAAAGTCCTTGTGTGCTGTTTTCTCATGATACACTTGATGGCTGCTACTTGCTCGAGCAGGTAAGTGCTTGAACTCCCTCTAATTCAATCTGCATAATTAGTGAGGTCCCATAGCCCTACCAGAACTCTAAATCTAACTCTAAATCTCCTTTTCCTTTCCCCAACCCTAAAAGTCAAATACCCTACCTAAACCTGAATTTCCTAGTCACTCTCTAACCATAAAACTTCCTTCCTGCACTGTAACCCTAAAACTTCAACTCCCCCAAAACCTAAAACACCCTTCCCAATCTCTTAACCCTAAAACTCAAACCCCCACCCTAAACCTAAAACTCCCTTCTCACTGCCTAACCCTAAAATTCTTCTCCTGCACCCTAATGTTAAAGACCCTTAACTCTCTTATCTTAAAAAAACCTTCCTAGCTTGCCTGAATACGTGTTTGAGTTTGTGCATGAGCAGCAGTCTGTCCCCAGGATGGCGTGTCTGAACACATATTTGAGTTTGAGCATGAGCAGAACTCCCTCCCCATGGTTGCTTGCATGAATATGGATTTGGGTTTGAGCATGAGCAGCACTCCCTCCCAATGGCTGCTTGCATGAACACATATTCAAGAATGAGCATGAGCAGCACTCCCTCCTCATGGTTGCTTGCTTGAACACATATTTGAGTTTGAGCATGAGCTGAGCTCCCTCCCCATGTTTGCTTGTCTGAACATGTATTTGGGTATGAGCATGAGCAGCACTCCCTCCCCATGGTTGCTTGCATGAACACATATTCGAGTATATGCATGAGCAGTGCTACCACACCATGGTTGCTTGCTTGAACACATATTTGGGTTTGAGCATGAATGGTGCTCCCTCCCCATATTTGCTTGTCTGAACACATATTTGTGTTTGATCATGAGCAGTGCTCCCTCCCCATGGTTGTTTGGATGAACACATATTTGAGTTTGAGCAATGAAGGTGCTTCCTCCCCATGTTTGCTTGCCTGAACACATATTTGGGTTTGAGCATGAGCAGTGCTCCTTCCCCATGGTTGCTTGCTTGAACATATATTCAGGTTTGAGCATGAATGGCGCTCCCTCCCTATGTTTGCTTGTCTGAACACATATTTGGATTTGAGCATGAGCAGCGCTTCCTCCCAATGGTTGCTTGTCTGAGCACATATTTGGGTTTGAGCATGAACAGCACTCCTCCTCATCATTATTTGCCTGAGCACATACTTGAGTATGAGCACAGGCAGCAGCCACCAACATGAGCTATACGATGCTAGAGTCACAGGTTTGGAGACATGGTAATCATGCACTTAGGACACAAGCACCTGTAGTGAGTCCATTACTATTAGGTATTACAGTGTGATGTTTAAAGGCAAGGCTAGGTTAGTGTCTAGTATAAGACCAAGACATTTTTGCAAAAACAGTGAAAAATCCTGAAGTGGCACCACGGCTGAGGCTGTATAAAAACAACTAAAGCATAAAAGCAAATGTAGTTTAATTAGAAAAAAACAAAAGGCCTAAGTAATATGAACCTATGAACATAGATGAGCACTTTCGGCGAAACTTCACCTTCTTCAGATCATACAGTACAAAGGTCCATATTGGTTAAGGATACAATAGATAGCCAATCATGTTAGTTATAGCTGACGCACCTTCAAAAATTGACAAATCAAAATGCCAGGCATAAAATCAGGAAGTATGATAACAACAAATGTATCTCACCAATCATAAGCTAGGAAAGGTTCTAATGACCAATATAAAATAGTTAAACAAGACAGTTCCTGGATTGGAACAGCAACATTGGGAAACCTATTAAAAACAAACGTAATGTGAAAAGACCATATATAAGTCAGAATTTTGTGTATGTCGTAAAAATATTACCAGTAAACTTCTTGGTACTCTGTGATCAATGTATGTATGTGATGAATACATAGGTGTTTAAGTCCACCCGCTTTCGCGGTTGTGAATAGTGGTTACACAATATTACTGAAAAAGGTCCTCATTCACAGTAAGGTTAAACAAAGTAATAAATAACATAAACAACCCATCTGGGATATTTGATTCTTGTTTAGACTACTAATGGACAATGGAAAATAGAAAGTAAAGTCATAAATTCTAAGATGAAGCCATCCACATTCATGGTTATGGCTATTCAAAGCATTAATTAAGTAAGCCAATCAATAAATTGCTTAAATTATAAGCAGCAAATTGGCCAAAACTCTGCAGTTAAACTTATACAGAGCTAGAGGACTAAGACGGAGAGTGCCCGTTTTCATGGCTATGACAATTTCCGTATACGAAGTTGGAAACAGGCATTACATTTGATTAGTTGATGGTCAGCCTATCCACAGTTTAGTTAAAAGCTAGACTGAGTTCTGTACAAGTCTAAAAGAAAAAACTGTCCGCAATTGCGGCTACGGCTATTTCCACTGATGCAACTAAAGCCAATCAGGACAGCTGTTGAAGAGTGATAGCCAATCAATATATTAGTTAGATCACTAGTAGCCAATCAGTAAATCGGCCAAAACACTACAGTTAACTTTATGCAAGCTAAAAAGACTGAGAACAGAGACCGTATGTTTTCACAACTACGGCCCATCCCACATACAAGATTAATGTTTGATGTTAACTAGAAAAATTATTAGTCCTGATGTATTATAATCAGGAAAATACATAAGTGCATATAAAGCTAATTATAACGGGCAGAGGGAGACTGTTCTTATTCATTTCTATGGTCACTTCTGCAATCGTGGTTGGGATCTAGCTATAGGTGCTGGCTAAATGGCAGTCAGCCAATCAGTAGTTCAGCCAAAATCTATGTAAATTAAAAAGCAAAGACCGTCTGCATTTGCGGATATGGTCTTTTCCACATACCCGGTAGGGGCCAATCTAATCAGATAATCAGATATTACGGCCAGTTAAAAAAGGGCCAATGAGATCTCATATTGGTTTCAGTCAGCGAATCCGTGACTCAAACAATCAATAAAGAGCATAAAGAAATGGAGCAAATCAACCTAAACCTTATGCAAATTCAAAGACTAGGGACAGAGACTGTCTGTTTTCATGGCTATGGCCCTTTCCAAATATGTTTGATGTTGACTAAAAATATGTTTAGTCCTGATGTATTAAGATGTTCAGGAAAATACATAAGTGCATATAAAGCTAATTGTAACGGGTAAAGGGAGACCGTCCTTATTCATTGCTGCGGTTGCTTCCTCATTCTCGTGTTCTGCGGTTGTCAGCCTTTTCATCTCAGCTATCTGAAAGTCAGGTAAGTGAACTTTCAGTTTACTGAAGTAGATCTATATATATATATATATATATATATATATATATATATATGTGCACACACACACACACACACACACACACACACACACACACACACACACACACACACACACACACACACACACACACACATACACATTGTAAACATATATCTAAGTTCACAAACAACTGCTCCTTTAACCTCCTAGGTAAGCTCATTGTGGATACATTCCAAACACTGTAAACACAGTTGACTATAACTAATAAATACTCAGACCAGAAGTCAGAATCCAGTTCTAATCATCATAACCATCAGTACATGGACAGCTACTCAAAGCAGTATTGAGTTAGAAACAGGGGTTGAGGTCAGGGTCAAGGTTGACACCAGTAAATGAAGAAAAATCTACTGAATGTGAACATGTGTATAATTATGGTGGATTTAAAATTTATAATTACAGTCATTTAAGGATTACACCTGTTTTGGTGGATTTATTTTCCATAGGATTTATCTATGTGTCTTCCTTCTAACTAAGCTTAATGGATGTATTGTTAAAACTGAAGAGGCACACTAGGAAATTGAATTTGGTGCAATGTTTTCAGGACAAAGGAACTGAGCATTAGACAACAGATGGGTTTGGTAAAGGGATGAATGAATTGCATAAAAAGTACTTTTAATCTGCCTTTATTTCCTAGCATATGAAATATTGTGTGGAATGAACATTTGGAACATGTTTGATAACAAAAATAACAAATGTGTACATTACAACTTAACCACTGAAGACAGAAAATCATTAAATGTTTTATGGGTAGACAAAACCACCCATGTTAAGAAATCTGATAAAGATGGAGGTGCTGTTATAAAGGATAAATTGATATATTCACAGAAAATATTGGAATATTTGATTGATAAGTAATACTTCCCAACAGTATCCAGAAATTAACAAAATATAGCAAACTATAGAATGGATATGATACAGGGATTGAAATGTGGTTTCTGGAAAGTTTATGGACTATCTAGAGGTAAACAAAACTGATTCCATGTATTTTAGGGATCTACAAAATCCACAAAGCCATGGAAGACCCTCCACTCAGGCCAGTAGTGGCCACAGTGGGATTTAAGACAGTATCAGTAGCAAAATATGATGACTACGATTATTTTTTTTTTTAAATAAAAAGCATGTATTGCTTATTTCATGGCATCTTTCATGTAGTCTGCCTGAGTGTAAATATTTGGAAGAAATGTTTATGAATATTGATGTAAAAGATTTGGTTTTGGTCATCCCTCAAGACATTGCTATGGATTGGTTCAGCAAGGCCCTGTTTACTAATAATGACTATATGTCAGCTTTTATGGAAATGTTATACTTTGAAGAAGAATATTACAAGCAGACCATTGGGGTGGCAGTGGGTGCAACAGTATCCCCAATAGTTGCCAGCATCATTCTTTAATGGTAGTAGAACTAATTTGTATTTTCTCCCAGTTTTACAGGATGCATTCTAAGAGTTTTTTTTAAATTGTAGCTGATATTATGATCCTGTAGACAAGGGGTGATGAATTGCTTGAGGAGTTTTTATTATATATAAATGGTACCACCTTATTTTTATGGTTCACACATGAAGTGCAGAATGATAGAATTAATTATTTTGATTGTAACTATTACTAGAAATGTATCTTCCAAAAGATTTGAGTTTAGTACCTATAAGAAAGCTACATTTCTCAACCGTTACTTATAATAGTCACCACTCTAAGTGGCAAGAGAGAAATCTGATAAAAGGACAGATAGCTGTATTGTCAATAATAAAGTCAGACAACTAGAACTTTAAAACAGAAACACTAAAGCAAAAATTAATGTTTTTGGATAGGAAATAACTTAAGAAACTGAAAGAAGAAATTAAAAAAATACAGATACTAAATACTGGTCAAATTTTCTGGATATGTAAAAATGACAAAAATAAATTAAGGTGATTTTAGTGCCATGATACTTATAAATGGAAACATGACAAGCAATATTAATACAAATCTAGAGAAGAATAAGAAAGGGGTATCTGAATTCTTTGAAGTGATACAAAACTTGGACAACTCCCCAAAGGTGGTAACAAATGAGGCAGGTCTACAAAAATGTTACTGAAATCAAATGTAGAAAGTTATCATCATCAGCAGTTGGGAAAACAGTGTGGAGCTTGTGCTCAGGTCAGATTTATTAATGACAGTACAGGAATAGTGATAGGTAGCTAATCAAAGTTATTTGTACAAATAGGGGACATAGCTGTAATACAAAAGGTGTAGTTTATGCGGCTACCTGTCTAACATGTCCAGCCTTTTGTATTGGTAAAACTGAGCAGGCACTGAAGAACAGGATTTACCAACATATTTGTGCAATTAAAAAAGGGGATATTTTAAATGCCATTTGTAAACACTTTCTTGAATTTAATAACTTTAACAAGTTCATTTTTTACATTTTTTATAAAGACTACAGCTTTAGTAGAGAGTTGCAATAAAACTTTATTATTATGTTATCACAATATAACATTTTACATTTACTCTAAGGTACCCATCACAGCTACTTTTTAGCTTCAGTAGTTTTACAAACCACTTATTGCATTGAATATGGAAAGGTAAGCGCAAAATAAATTCTTTTAGTGTGCTCTGTATTCCACCTGCAGTAGGTGATCTTGGATTCTTCTATCTGGTATACTTTGTGCAAGCCTTCACAAAGGACTGCTACTGCTCTGTAGCCTATTAGTCATTACTGACCATAGAAAATAGGCTGTTAAATAGTTTTGTATTTGTTTTGTTAGTACCATATACATTTTTGTATATTTTTGATGTAAAATAGTTCTTCCACCTAATGTTTTAAAGTTGCTGTAGGATTTGTAATTCTAGTTAAAGGAAATATTTTACATCCAAAATTTGGGTTATGTGAGTATTTAATAATGTCTACAAGCTCACATGCATAAACACACACAGACTGATGCAGAAGCAGAAAGCCTATCACATGTGTACAGAAACTCAGATCCCCACACGTGTACGTGCGCACACACACACACACACACACACACACACACACACACACACACACACACACACACACTCGTGCGCATATACACACTAGGGTTCAGGCTGAGAGGCAATGACATAATAACTTGTAGGTACATTTGCTTAAGTGCATGTAACTGAAGACAAGTCTAGCTAGAGATACATATAGTTATTGCAGATTCACTGTGGGTATAGAGAAGCATACAATTCCATGCTCACAGCTTAAAAAACCATGAGCACAGTGGGAAAATATTACCCATGGTCCTCAAGGCATTTTGAGACAGCAGGCAGTATGGCAGGCTTCAGCAGCAGGATGCCCAGTGGGTACGTCAGTAGCAATGAAAATGCACTGTATAATGGTGCATGTGTGGGCCATTACATCCTCTTCAGTGTCTAGGGAACATTGCCTATAACACACACCAGGGCATAACTGTGGCTACAACAGCATACAGGGTTTTCTCTATGCTGTAGCTCATTTTGACCTATTGTAATTACAGAAAAAAGTACTGTACACCAAGAACAATACATAACATTTCCCCTGCCACTGTGCACTTGGTTATAAAAATGTGAACATGGCCCTATATGCTTCTCTGTGGTTGCAGTGAATTTGTTACAGACATAAGTCTCTGCATTCAAATTTTACTTTAGCCATGTTCCCAATCAAATGTGCACACAAAAATACCTTGAGCTGTCTAACAGCCTGAACCACATGTATGCACATACATGCACACACACACACACACACACACACACACACACACACACACACACACACACACACACACACACACACACAAAGCACACACACAAAGCACACACATGCATACACGCACATGCACACATATAAACATGCACACACACACACACACACACACACACACACACACACACACACACACACACACACAGACACACACACACTCAAATATAGTGGCATGGATGCATTGATTCACACAGGGACACGTGTACCTATCCACACGCATACACAAACAGACAGACACACACACACACATACGCATGCATGCACACACAGATGTAGTGGCAGATATACACTGATTCACACATAGACATGTGCAACTATCCACACACGTACACAAACAGGCATGCATGCACACACACACACACACACACACACACACACACACACACACACACACACACACACACATAAACACACACACACACACACACACACACACACACACACACACGTATGCACAGACAGATGTAGTGGCATAGATATACTGATTCACACATAGACATGTGCACCTATCCACACACATACACAAACAGGCACACATGCACGCGCACACACACACACACACACACACACACACACACACACACACACACACACACATGTGCCCTTGCAGCTATTGTTGGTGCTGCTGTCACTTGTGTTATTGTTCTTTCTAGGCTAGCTTAGAGTGGTTATAGACGGAGAGGAGATGGTGAGTCCTAGTAGCTGGTAATGGCCCTTCATTTGCTTTCATTAATTCAGGACTTTTTAGCATTCTTCCCTTGCTCAGCTTTGTAAGACCTGCTGTTATTGAGAGACAGGGAAATGGCAGGTAATTGTAATTTCCATAACAATTAGTTTTGATTGTTTATTTTTATTTATTTTTATTTAAATATTTTTTACACTCAATATTCACATCTCTTAAAGCCACACTTATTAGGGTTAATCAGTACGGCAGCTTTTTGAATTTTTCTGTGTTTAAGATAGTTTTATATGTTGCAATGAAGCCATAGATGTCTTTTTATTTAGCTCTTCTCGTATATTAATACCCAGTTAGAGATTTCTTGTCCTCCAGTAAGGTTTTGTTTCATGTTCTGCCCATTTTCTAACTTCCATTATTAATCCTTCACAATGGAATCCTTGGATCTATAAAGATCATTAATATACAGTTTTTCACTAATCTACATTCCTGTCACCAGCTACATTGTCACTGGTAGCCGTACTGTTTTACATCTTTCTTTCAACATTCCACACCGATTATTAAAGCCCTAGAGCATGGCTGGTCTGCTTGGTGTTTCTGTGCTACAAATGTAACAAATAGAGGGAGGAAATTTCTTCCCCATAGGCATACATCTCACTCCTTTATTTACTAAAATAATGTCTTGCTCTTTGGCACCATAAAAATACACCTCTCTATTCATACACCAGTCTAGGTAAATTGATTTGCAGCTATAACCAGAGTCCTATAGGCAAAGCACTGAAAGTCGCCATCAGTTTGATAAACTGCCCTACTAGAATCGTATTACAAAGTCTGGTAAAAAATATTAAACTTGTCTTAATCTTAAATCAGTAGGAACACATTGAAAATAAATCTGACCATTATACCTCTAACATCTCCAAATGGAGTGAATTGTCTTCTGTATTGTCTCCTGGCCACCAGTAAAACTCTACTCCAGCCTTATGCCTGCTTCATCTTCATCATGCAAAAGGTATATCCAGCACTTAACAATATAATTGATAAGTTTTGCAGTTTATTTTTATAATTAATATCAGGCTTCACTGCTATAACTACAATGCATATTTATCAATCAAATCACTCCTTCATTTTTTTATATGTTATTGTTTTCATAAAATCTGAAAATCAGTTATCTTAATATCTCAACAGAAGAAAAGATGGCAGGACACTGCTGCTGCTCAATAAAACTTTTAATAAAAACTTTAAAACAAGTAAACGAAGTAATCCAAATACAGACAAAATGAAAAAAGGTTAGCGCTTTCGGGTTACACCCTTCATCAGACAACAAACACTGCATGCACATTCTTTTTAAAAAGAGTCACAACCAATGAAAACCTTATAGGGCAATGAAACACACGCCTCTTCAGGAGTGTGGGTTTTAAAGGAATAACATCATTTAAACCTGGGGGTAGGTGTGCCATTAAGTCTATAATCCATTTAGTTTCATCCAAGGCAGTCTGCAGCCTGACATCCCCCCCCCGATTATTCATTCTAATGTTAACTATCACTCTAAATGAAAAACTATGTGTTGGATGTATGCATATATGCCTATACAAGGCATTGCTGTCATCCCTATTCCTTATACTTCCTAAATGTTGTAGGATTCTCACCTTAAACATATTTGTGGTCATGCCCACATAGAAACTGGGGCATTTTGTGCATTCAGCCAAATAGACCACATTTGAGGTCCTGCAAGTGGCTCTACCTTTAAAAACAACATTCTTCCCGGTGGTTCTATGTGTGAAGTTAACCTCTTTATTAATAAAGCTGCAAGCTTTACACGTACCACATGGAAGTGTACCTGCCCTGCTCTTAAATGGCCTGCTCTCAGAGAGACTATTCTCCTTACATAAAATGTCACTCAAGTTCTTATTCCTTCTATATTGAAAATAAGGTCTATTATCAATTAGCCCCTTTAAACTGGTATCACTGGTGAGGACGTTCCAGTTGTTGTTAACAATTCTACAGATGTCACTGATGTTGCTCCCATAGGTGAACAACAACTTGGTGCCTCTCTGTATGGTGGTATCCTGCACGGTCACTACGGGAGCCTGGAGCTGATTCCTATTGAGCCAAGGTCTAAATTTAGTCTGTCTATGGATCTTACCATTATCTATAACGTTCCTTACCATATTCTTCCCATAGCCTCTCTGCTCAAAGTGCCCCGTTAGATTCACTAACTCTTGTTCAAATTGCTTGTCATCTGTGCTAATCCGGGAGACACGACTCACTTGCCCTCTAACAATGTTTGGGAAAATGTGGCGAGGATGCATGCTGTCGTAGGACAGCAGGGTATTCTTCCAACAGTCTTTCTTATGTAGGCTGGATGAAAAGCCTACTTGTTGTTGTGTAACCCTCACATCTAAAAAATCTATAGAGTGGTAAGATGTGTTCGCACTAAACTTAAGGAAGGTGGTGGTAGTATGTAGGTATGACAAAAAACTGTTAAACATGTCATATTCTCCATTCCAAAGAATAAAAATATCATCTACAAATCTAACATACATCAAGATGTAATCCTTCCAAGTAGCATTTCCCAAAATATTCATCATTTCCCATTTTGAGAGGACAAGGTTCGCATAGGTATTGGCACAGGGTGTGCCCATGGCTACACCCTGTGCTTGCCTATACGTGGAGCCAGCTCCCAGAAAAACATTATTATCCAGCACTAATGTTAACAGATCCCTAATAAGTTCTATTTTGTTCTCAGTGACACCCAGACCTGTCAGAAGTTCAATTATAGAGGTAATACCATAATCATTGTTGATCACTGTAAAAAGACTGTTAATGTCTAGTGTCACCATAAGAACATTATCTACACTGGCAGGTTTAATAACATTCCCCAAGATCTGTAAAAAATGCCCTGTGTCTATCAGGATATTATCCATTTGTTGGATATAAGGTTTTAATAAAAAATCTATCCATATAGAGACATTTTCGGTTACCCATCCCCTGCCCGAAACAATCGGCCTAAGGGGTGGGTCATTCAAACATTTGTGCAGTTTGGGTAGTGCCTTAAATATTGGGATTACTGGTTTCTCTATCAGTAAAAACTGATAAGTCTCTTCAGTGATACTAAAGTTGTTCTTCAGGGTATTTAACTTCTTATGTACTTTATCAACTATATGTTTTACAGATACAGGATTAATCTCTATATAAGCCATATCATCTTGTAGCAAATGTTTTATTTTGTCATTGTACCATGCAGTGTCCATTAAAACAATGGCTCCCCCCTTATCCGCCTTTTTTATTGTTATGGAAGCGTTGTTAGCTAATCCCTTCAAAGCTGTGGTCTGCTCTGTGGTTAAATTATAATATTTGGAAAAAAGACCTTCGGTGTAATACTTGGCCATATCTTTCTCACAAGCACTCAAAAAAAGATGTAAGGTAGGTGAAAGCTGTGGTATAAACCCACTTGCTTTTTTAGGTACATTACAGTTAGATATATCATTACCAAACATGCTCTTCAGCATCAAGTTTCTACAAAATAACATGATGTCGGTAATTACCTCATTATGCATACAAGGATTGCTAGGCACAAAAGTTATCTTAATATCTCTTAATGTGATTTTAGACATTTATGCTCTGCAATTATTCTAATAATATATCTATTTATGAGCTCTTTGAAGTATATTATAAGAGGATTATGTACCGTCATTGTTAATTGAATCATTCAGTATTCAGCCAGGTGTATCGTTTGTTATTCAGTAGTACAGGCATGAAAAGTTTAGCAGAACTGTTTTAATAATGCTGCAGCAATTCATAACTTAACTGACAGATAATGTGATACGTCTTAACTCTGCATGCTTCTTTCTCTCATTTTGGTTTCTCTGTTTACTTCAGCTGAAAAGCATAGGTTCATAGATTCACAGATATTCCAAGACAACTGAGTCTCATGGCTCTTATCACCTCGCCAGTACCCACCTGCAACACCTTTGTTCTCAAAGAAGGTTATGCCATTGAATGGTAGAGTACATTTGTGGTACTCACCCAGTTATCTAGTGTATATTTATAGAAAAACATTGAGTCCCACAGCTTAACATGCGGGGGAAGTTTATTTCAGATGTATGGGAGGTGCTGGGTTCTAAACCTCTCACTAAATTGTGTTTTATTTATCTGCTGGTCAAGATATAGGTGTATTGGTGAAGGTACTAGTCATGTAGAAAGACATGAGTCAGCACAGTGGGCCACAAGTGTGTGTGTGTATGTGTGTGTGTGCGAGTGTGTGGTGTAAAAGAACTACCATGTGAGGGCTAGCAAACTGCTGATGTGAACCCTAGCCCTAGATGATCATTACTGTTGAATTGACACCCTGACCCCATCTGCAAAAATGGGAAAAAAGGGGGTTGTAGATGGATGTAGATGGATGGAAAAATAGGAAGTCAAGGATAATTGGTAAGTGAGGCAGAGATCTCCTCTGAAAAGTCTGTAAGACAATGAATAATGGGATAAGGTTTCAAGCTTCTACATTTAGCTTAGGCTCCTTAGACCTGTGATATTTTAGTGAAACCTATGGGATCTTTCCAATTGTTTGATATGTTTAGTCAGACCCATTCCCAAAGGGGCATTGTACTTGATAACTGGCTTGCACAATGCTGAGTTTAAGGGAATGATTAATTATTTAGGCCTTGATGATTTGGAAATTAGTTTGGCTAAATAGAAGGACTTCCTGATTTCCATTGTTGCATGATGGTCAAAAGAGAGAGAGAGAGAGAGAAAGAGAGAGCTATCAGCCCAAGTACTTAGATCCCTACCTCCATTTTTATTTTGTCAAGGTATGTTTTCTAGACAGTATGATGAGCAGAAAGGTTGTCTACTAAAAGCGGTGATAGTACACTTTTTAGCATTTAGCTTGAGACCATTTTTTCTTACACAAAGGTTTTACGATGGCAAGTTTTTCTGGGGAGTTTGGGTGTCAAATGGTGACTTAACAACCACCCCCCCTGTTTGCAATCATCTGCATATTTTGTTAATCAATGGTCTTTACTTTCTGCTTGGCGATCTGGAAGTAAATACCAAAAAGGAGAGATCCCACCACTGAGTCCTAATGGACACCACTGGCCATTTTCATCATTTCTGATAAGCACCTGCAACTCACAATTTCTGGGTTCTGTCTTTCAGCTAGTTTGCTATCTTACTACATAGGGTCAGTTTTTAAAGCATTTACCTTTAGTATGAGGTCAGCATGGGGAGTGGTGTTAAAGGCCTTTGCCAGGTTATGACCTGCTGCATGCAATGCTTGGTCACCGTCTACAGCCTCCATAACTCTTTCAAGGAAGTTTACCTTATTAAATATACAGGATTGCTTCATAAAATTAAAATGTTGAAGGGGGGGGGGTGTCGAATAAAACAAAATTATTGATATCACAGCTTTTGTGGTCAGTTATAATATATCCCACAAATTTGCAGATGAGACTTGTAATAGTTCAGTAATGATCTGTCAGTTCATAAGGCCACCCTCACAGAGGGGTGTCACCACTGCTGTGCTGCACTCTTCATGGACAAAACTAGCAGAAAAATGTAAGTGAAACAGTTTGAGGAGAATGTCTGCAAGGGTATGTTTAGCACTATTAATTAGTCAACCAGGATCCATAGAGGAAGTATTTGTAGTCTTGGTTAGCACTGTCAGCAAAAAAACTTTAGACATAATTGGGGAGTAAGGGATTCAGATGTTTTGGACATTGGAATAGACGTCTTAGGGGTGAATATGACACTAAATTTGTTTGTAAGTATATTGGCAATGTTAATTGGATCATAATAGTAAACCCTGTACTAAAAAGTTTGAGCAATGTATGTTGTTTTTTTTTTTTCTACCATAGCTTAAAAGTATTTGCAAATATCTTTGTCTTCAGATGTTAGTTAAAGTTCATAGGGTCCTTTAATGGATCTGACAGTGTTCTTCAATTGTTTGTAATGCTTTTGGTATCCTTAATGATATAGGTTTTGAATTTACTAAATACTTTAATGAGTTTATTTCCTTTGTTATATAATTTATATATGGTGATGGACTACTAGGGTTTTTTGTTTTAAATTTTCCCATGATACTAGAATTCCTTAGTGAATCTTTCTGCTATGTTAAGGTTTGGGGAAGTGCAGTGTTAAGTTAACTTTGATATTTTATCACATAATAGGCTCAGCTTGGCAGGTTTGTAGTTCTTAAATTCAGTGGGGTTCACTGAAGGAGCTTTCGGGAGTATAAAGAAGGTCACAAGATTATGATCAGACTTCACTGGGCAAGGATATACCAGAGGAGTAGTCAAGAAGTGGCCATATTTATAAGAATCAGGTCAAAAATGCCATACCCTTAAGTAGGTTTGTTTACAATCTTATTCCTAGGAGGCTCTGGAAATTATAGTTTTACAACTTTAGCATAGGAAATCTTACTGAGATTAGAGAAGCATTCTGGTGTCGGTGTATGGCACTCACGTTTATAGGTGACAGGGAAGCTGCCAGACATAAGGTATTTACACCTCTCACAGATGGAATTATTAGAGTTGAGTGTGAGTTAATTATATGTGAGCATAGGACAGTTTCTCCAATAAAGGCTTGCCACAGATGTGAAACTAGCATAATGACCTTCCATTTTATCCTGAGGAGAAAATTCCCAATGTCATCCTCTAGTGCTCACTATTATAAGCACATAAGATGATACCAGTATGACCTACTGAAGACAAATGTATAGTAAGGACAGGCAACTCAAGAGCCCAAACTGCAAAAAACCAACACAGGTTGGATTGTGGACACTACATATTCTGGTTGTAAGAAATAGAGTGGGAGGCTAAATGTATTTAAATAACTTAATGGGATAGTCTTCACAAAGTGATACTCATGTGCTAATGAACAACAGCCACTAAAGAAGGAGAGGAAAAGAATTATATTGTCAAATTATCATAAGGAGCAGAGAACAATAGATACACTGCAAATGTACGGCACAGTGGTGCAGCAGTAGCGTTGTCACCTCAGTAAGAGGTTCTCTGGTTCAATTCTCGGCTGGAGTGTCCTCTGTGTGGAGTCTGCATGCCCTCCTTGTATTAGTGTGGGTTTTCTCTGGGTATACCGGTTTTATCCCACATTACAAAGACATGCATCTGGAGCATTTCTCCCTGGGCGTCCACTGAAAATTAATTTTATTCCAAGTCAGACTTTCCCTGTAAACAAATGTTAAATAAATAAATAATTAAAATAAAAACATGAGTGATGGTGGAAAATTCTTAGACACTTTTCTTACTTATTGCTAGATTGATTCTTATACATCATTACATATTGCTGCTCATAAAATGTTTTTACTTCTATTGGAAAAATGTGCGTTACTAACAGTAAAGGCCATTCTACATCCTAAGACTGGTTCAATGAATCCCGAAGAAGCATTAATCTCTTCTGGGAATATCTGTGTATGTTTCATATAGTTGCCTTTTAACTACACTCATTGATGTATTTTGTATAGCTTGTCCACCTGTATCTATTCCAGAACTTTTCTTCATCTTTGCTAGCCTTGAGAATTTTCATCTGACTTTCTAAAACTACTGCAGCTAGTTGCAGGTGTGTCTTTCTCTAATATGTCATCCGATCATTTATTTATTTATTTATTAATTTTTTTATTTATTTTTGGACTTTTCTTTACTAGCTGGATCACTGCTGGCTAGTATTTATTCAGCCTGTTCTGCGTGCATCCATCTTTGTTACTGGATGTATAGATGTATTTTGGTATGTAAAGGTGAAATGGTAGATGATTGGATGGAGAAATCTCTCAAAGCCCATGTTACTCTTGTTCTCATTACTCTTATGGGAAATGTACCTGCTCAGAGCCTTGAAGTCGTTGTCACAATATATGAACAGTGAAGTTGCTTGAATGCTACATAAAATACTCAAGCCATGTGATGCGATACCATTCACACTTCACGCGGTGGAAGCACAGTATAGCCCTTTATATACACTGCCTGTTTCAGCAAGGTGCTTGCATGTGCTTCATTTAATTTGTGTAGAAAATCTCACATAAATGTATTACCTCCCACCTTCCTTTTATCACTGCCTTTACACAAAACATGGATAAATAGGTCAACCAACAGAAAACAGGTAGCTACTTAGATCAGATAGATTGGAAAGTAGACAGACAGTCAAGCAGGCAGATCTAAAGGATGGTATCTAAGTATATAAATAGCTACTTGTTTATGCAGCCTCTAAGACTGTTTAATATGAAACAAACAAATATGTTCTTAAGGTCTGGTTTCCATACTTTCAGTAAAACTGTTGCTTCTATGGCCTCATTAGTACCTATAAGACAATATAATGTTTTCTGGTTTACTGCTTCTCTTATTATTATTGAGTTTATTAATTTTAGATTTAGTGTGTGTGTGTGTGTGTGTCTATAGCTATATCTGTAGGTATTATTATATAGATATATAGATAGATAAAGATATATCTATCCATATGTATGTATGTATATATATATATATATATATATATATATATATATATATATATTATATATATATTTACATATATATATATATATATATATATATATATATATATATATATATATATATATATATAGAGAGAGAGAGAGAGAGAAATATAGCTATAGATCTATGCATATTTTTTAAGTCATTTATAAGACGTTTGTCACACTTGCTTTTCTGTTTTAAGACATGTACAACTTCTCTTTCTCACTTCTGTGTTATTAGAAATGTATATGTTTAATTGTCTGTACTCTGTTTTTGATTGCATGTTGCGGGTCGTGGTTGGAAAAGATCCCCAGTCCAGTTCAGTTACCCAGTTAACAAATGTTAAACAAAATGACTTTAAAAACAACTTCAGATTAACTTAGTCAAATAAATTTGCCAAACGAATAAATAAATAGTTCTGTTGTGGGTGGCTTTAGCTGTCTTCTGTCTTCTCATTTTCTAAGGATCATGAATGTATATTTACTTACATTTCTAATCTCCCTTCCAAATGCCTTGACCGTCCACAATCCTTTTTAATTAAGGAAACACTATTACTATCACAATGAAGTTAATTAAAATAAAACTAATGAGTTTTGTTTTAATTTTGTTTTAATCTACTACTGTGCTTACTCAAGCTCCATGTACTTAATTTAATAAGATCACAGAAACTGCAAGGTATGCCCCAAAGACTTGCAAATCTCAGAGTTGGTATATTTTGAGATACTGTGGTACTGATTTGGGTGGGGCTTGCACGCCTTAGAAAACACTTTCACTGTGTATGCTAAAGTCAGCCTTGTATTGACAACTTATATTTGTGACTTAATTCAATTGCAATGACTTCCAGTTCATTTATCATTATAGATCCCTGTTATTATTTCAGTAACAGGAAGGGCCCTGCCTGAAGTATCTAGGTCCTATTGTATGAATGACAATGAACTGAGAAAGAAGGGATATGCTCTTGACTTCTATTTCTTTTGACTTGTTTCATGTGTGTATTTGTGTAATAGGTAAAAGCAGCACTCCCAGATACTTCACAGTGGCCTTACTTATGCCACATTTCTTATTCTGTAAAAGCAGCCCTCCCAGATACTTCACAGTGGCCTTACTTATGCCACGTTTCATATTCTGTAAAAGCAGCCCTCCCAGATACTTCACAGTGGCCTTACTTATACCACGTTTCATATTCTTTTCCATTTTGTTTTTCGTGCTTCATGCAGTTTCCATTTATAAACAGCATGAAAGACTGAACTCTACAGAAAGTGTAGAGATGATTTAAAATACTGCTGTAACCATCTCCATTTAACTAATTAACAAACAAACAAAGAAAATAAATAAACCATGAATCTGCAGTGGATAGGGATGCATTCACTGTTCTTCCTCTAGTAAATATAAGTTAATTTCATTAATTATGTGATTTTTAAAAGGATGTTATACAAAAATCTTGATTTTTACCCATGTGTTTGTTCTGAAGTGTTCCAAATAAACTGTGCCATCATTTCACGAGGTGCCTCCATACGGGGTACAGGGGGACATGCTCACTGCAAAAGAATGTATTTGTTCATTTATATGTTTGAAAATTCTATGCACCAAGGTTCTTTTTTGCCACGTGCATGGTAACATGTCAACATTTGGTTTGTCATCCTTTTGCAGTCTATGTTTTGGAGGTCAATGTATGAGCTACTTGACTAAAATGAGTAGAGACATATAGATATACATACATGAATACATACTTTATATCTATAGCTTTATCTATAGACCAGCGACATCTGTATATACACATACACACACACACACACACACACACACACACACACACACACACACACACACACACACACACACACACACACACACACACACACACTCAGACATATACACAAACACTCATACATGCACACACTAAGACCAGCTTGCATAGAATAGAACTAGTAGTTTGATTAGTGTGCCACAGGGCAAGAAACAAATACAAAATGTGTCACCCACATTGCTGTACTGTTATTACCCACTTTTACCATAAAACAAAATATCTCATTCACACCTATAGCAACTTTATAGCTTACTTGCTTTTGATACCCTCTCTTCTTAATGGGTCAAGACTCTGTTTTAAGCTCCCTTGTGTAACCAAGTAATTTACTAGTTAATGACAGACATCATATCAAAAATCAATATATAAATATCAAAATAACTAGGATACACTACATTGGAAATATTAACCAATGACTGTCTCTTGCTAAGCTTATTTTCATATTTAGAATATTATTTTCAAAACATGAGATATGCATATTATTGGGGGGTATAATATGGAAAGTGTTGGTATGAGACAGAAAAAATATTGTTAGTGTTCATGCAGTATTACCCACTTTGGCAAGGTTGCCAGCTGTTTGTTACTCTTTATGGAGAACTGCAATATTTTCATATTTATATTAATTTCATCCAGAAGACCTGAGTTACAGGTCATTATATGGCATCAGATGAAACCTTAGATGATGACTCAGAAAAATGTTATTAATTCATGCAATGTAGGTTAAACAGTATGAGAGATAAAGAGGGTAGCTTATGTAAGTTTTCGTATTACTGTAAACATTAAGAATAACAAACACCCCAAAAAAGAAATGCTTTCATCATATAAAAGCGCCAATCAGACTGAACAAAATAATACAAATACTATACCTCTAAGTTATATTTCCAAGATATGAAAAGAATATAAATTATTTTTTTTATATTACACTGTATTACAACCTATAGAGCCATCCAGTTTCAATAGCCCATTCTATCCTTTATATACACCTACTGCATGTTTTGGGGAGGCTTGACGAAAGTGCAACACTCACAGAATGCTCATACATATTAGGGGACAAGATTTAGACACTGAACAGAAAGCACTCTTGCCAAGAATCAAACAGGAGTACCTCTTATTCTGAAGTACCATCACTCCTCATTGTGCCAATGTATCCCTGTAACATATTACAGTAAAACAGTGGGAGCATTGACGCAAGCATTGCAAAAAAAAGAGCTTTTACTGAACAGTGATGCCACTTGTACCTTTCCAGTAGCATATACTATTCAGAACATATATTTCTTTTTTTTTTATGCCCCTTATCTTGATTTTTCAGGAAATGTTCTTGAATTATCAAGAAAAATGAGAAATATACTATTTGCATTACAAATGTGTTAATTTGATTTGTACTCCAGACAAATGGTGATCGCATACCACCTAATATTATTAAAGACAATGCTATGTACACTGGAGACTCCAGTGTACATAGCATTGGCTTTAATAATATTAGGTGGTATGTGGCCACCATTTAACAGTCCTGTACTTTTACTACAACAATATGGACAGTTTGAGTTGAAGAGCTTATACTGATATTCACCCCATGTCTCAGCCTAGGCAAAATGCCTTTAAAGTATTGATGTTAAAACCAAGCTTGGATGACATCAATATTTATATTGTATGTCTTGTCTCACTCCTGTCATCCCTGGTGGACTATAATGATGGAATGGTAATTTATTATATTAGGTTAAAGAACAGTATCACAGTGGGTAGGTTTAAGCATATCATTCATTGTGGAAAAACCTAGAAACTTTATTTCTATTTGGATCGTAAACAGATCAGTGATTATGACAAGCTACGAATTTAAATTCTGTCATGTATGGATCATCCATTTGAGTTTTTCCATCCATTTCCATGTTTGAGCATATATAACAGACAGTACTACTCATTCCCAACTCTTTAGTTTTAGCCTGTGGTAATTAAAACCCATTCAGTTCATACCTCTCTTCTGTCCAGATTTTTGCCTCATATTTCTGGTCTGTTCCTCATAAAATTTGTGTTTTTCTGGCAAGTTATTGATGACTGAAGTCACTAAACAATGGAAAATACTTGACTTTCAGACTTCTTATGTTTAAGAGAAGGTAAACAAACCTAAAACCTGTTATTCTAGCAACTTTTAAAGTTTATATGAGCACTATCAAATTCTGTCCCTATTTTAGGCTTTTGTCCCCATGTTATTCATTTCTTTGTTCAGATTTCTGAGGCTGAGAGATTGACTGCTATCAAACAGCTGAAGATGAACTTTTTCTTTACAGATCTTCTATGCATTCTACTTATCAATGTCAAGTCAATGCCATCCCCAAAGCATCAGCACATTAATTGGTTGTGGTCGGTCCTGGTGACAGGTATGTCGCTGCTGAGGAAGTGCTATAATCTTCCACAACAATGCAGCCATATAACCCTATATTCAGAATGGTTAGAAAGACTCCTGATGTAGTGAAATTGTTTAGAACTAAGAAGGGAAAATGAATAGTTGTCTTTGGAGAACATTAGAAATATAATGAAGTATGGAAACAAATGGAAATGTACATAAGCGTGGGCTAGAAAATTTGATGATATATTTTAAATTTCATGAGTTTGTGCAAACAGCAATGACTGGCATGTAAGCAATCAGCATATTCAATGTAACAAATGTAAATGGAAACACCTTGTTTTTGATTAGCACAGTGTTAGGAGTCTGCCATTGTCAGTGGCCAGGGCATGGTTGTACTTTGGTGTGATGCCGCAATGAATGCAGATAAAAGGTTTGGGAATTGCTTCACTCTGAAAGTGTAGTAATGCTGCTGTGCAATTACATGGCACCAAGTAATGAAGAAAATCCTGCCAAATGAGTAGGGCTATCTAATGACATGCAAATAACTAGGATCATCTCACTACAGGGTTTAATATTCTTTAGTTTTAACCTTTTGCATGAGTGTAATACTCAGCCTTGCGCATGATGTTGTATCGAGGGGGCTATTCCACATTTTCCTGATCTGGGAGCAGACACCATTGCTGTAATGCAGGAGTCCACAGTGATTATTGTATTGCTTAATGTCACCGAGATGAAGAGACAGGTAATATGCTGCTTATTCTGATGAGTATAATTGAAATAGTAAATTGGCTCTATTTGCACAAGAATGAATAGCTGCACTGTCTTTAACTTTTACCAGTCAGAGCCTATAGATAGATTATGTTTTTTCACACAATCTCATTCTTATTTATCACTGTAAACACATTTGTTTTATTATAATAACAAACGAAGATGGACCACCACAAAAAGGAAAATAAACTTTAATACCAAAAATAAGCGCTTTCACGTACAACCAATATACGCTTCATCAGATCTTAAAACACAATTG
Organism: Protopterus annectens; assembly: GCF_019279795.1. Lineage (NCBI taxonomy): Eukaryota > Metazoa > Chordata > Ceratodontiformes > Protopteridae > Protopterus > Protopterus annectens. Next base: position 217,468,150 of record NC_056735.1, read on the forward strand.
ATAAAATCTCATTTTTACATTTGTTTTATTCTAATCCCATTTCTGATTTAATGTATATAGTTTGCTATTTATACTCTATATTTCTGCTCATCATAGCCAGATCATATGAGATTCATGGCCTGTTTGTTTCTTTCCTAGGATGATGTGTAATTTCAGAAAGAAGTCATTTAAAACTTACAATAACAGGTGATTTCTACTTATTAGTCTTACTGTCACCTCCTTTCAGTTATTGTCTGAATCCCATTGACCATTTTTATAACATAGTAAGTGCTGCACAACTGATTCTGTGCCACTGAATCTATACGGCAGTTAGGGCAGATGGTTAAGGCACTGAGATGATACCAGGTTGCTTCATGTAGCCCAAGGCACATGGTTTCATTTCTTCCTCTGCCACTTGCCTACTGGATGACTCTGAGGTAAAATCATTTAACCAGATAGTGCTCCCTGGTTACCCCTGAAAAGCAACACATATGCAGTGGTCTTGCTTGGTTAACAAATGTGTAAACAAATCTATCACTCTGGTATTTGGTTCTCTCATCTATGCTGCCACACCACATTATTCATGTCATTAGCCCTAAAGATGTCTTATATTGATGTAAGCCTTCAAGAAAAAAGACTTAGTATCCTCTGACATTATTGACGTGGCAATCTTTAGAAATAATTAAGAATGTATGCGTTCATTTGCATGTACATGTAGATATGAGGGATGATGTTATGCTGTTTATTTTTAAAATAAAGGTTCCTTTTTCTATAGTAAAACAAGTTCTGGCTGATTTTAGAGGTGGGGATTTTGAAAACAAATTGGAGCAAAGAGAAACTTTATGGCAGCTAAAAATGGGGGAGATAAATATCCGGGGCTCAATGACATGGTGAATATTAAATGCTTTCTGAAAGAAAGAAGATTATATATATATAAACAGAATTGTTCATTTATTAGTAAGTGTTTTATACATTTTTGTAGCATTAGTTTTAATATTTAAATTGTGATACTTAATTAGTGTGTTAGATTAGTTTTATTGATGTTAATTGATATTGTTTTTTATTAGATATCTGTTGTATAAAATGGCTTCGATTTTTATGAGCGTTATTCTGATGAAATCATGGAGATGAAAGCAGAGAATAAAGTGTTTTGCACACTAAAAATTCCTTCATTTTATTTTGCTGGTTAGCTGCTTAGTAGTTTTTACTGTGAGTGTGTTTTGGTTACCACTGTCGGAGGTTTTGGATTTGGTTATTTTTGGAAAAGGATCAGTCGTTATGAATAAAAATACTTAATAAGAACAGATAGAAAGACATTAAGGATGTAAAATGTAAAACAGTTTATTTATTTATGTTGTTTGTTTGTTTGATTGTTTGTCTTTGTTGACCAGGAAAATCTGACTGGGCAAAGTCCATTTTCAGTGGGGTCCCAGGGAGAAACGTTCCATCACAGCATTATTTTAACAAATGGAGTTCAGGCAGTTCTTAGAAAAACAGCAGGTACATTTCTCAAAAAAGCAAATATTTTTGTAAAGTTGTACAGTTTCTTTCTGTCCCTTTTGGTGTTGCTATTCCTACTAAGAATAGTATTTACATGTTCCTGTCACAGTATAGCAGTCCTTAAAGCTTTTACCCATTAGCAAATGGCTGCCATGCTTTACAGTCAGAAACTCATTTTCTACATGAGCCCCTATACAGTCATTCTGATGTAGATAAAGAACCTTAATAAACCAGACTAATCACCATCATCACCGCCCCAAAAATATTTGTTGCTACAAATAATATGGAAACTAAATGCTTTAATTGTCCATTTGTAAACTTCGGTTAGTGCATCATGTAAGCAAATGTGGATATGGATTTTTTTTCACTTTTTTTTCCCAAATTTTCCACCTCTGATATGTGTAACAATTTACCTATAAAAGACTACAACACATCTAATTAAAAAAGAATACATTATTGGTTTATATTGTGTGCCATTGGTAAGTGCATTTCTCTTCAGCAAATATATTAATTCTGTCTGTCTTGCATGAAACAAACCAGCCCACAACCAGCCCACATGGACAGTATGTTTCTCAGGAATAAGTGCAGATTGATGGAGCTGGCTTTACTATTTCTGTTACTAACCTCAAATTTTTTAATTGCTCTGTGTTTTAAAGTCATTCCTACCCACTAAAGAAATTACAATGTAGCATCAGGCTAATCAGTCTTTTGGAATCATTAGCCTTGGTGACATCTTTAATTCTTCTCACAGAAAATTAGTTATATTTTCATGTTTTGTTTCCATGCTTATATACAGACTTTTTGGTATGTAGGCTTGTTGCTATGGCTTAATTCATTCTCTCTTTCTCGCGCTCTCTCTTTCTTTTTCTGCATGGGGCATGCTGACACTCAAAGCATCTCAACATTAGTGTCTTTATCTGTTGCGATGGCTTCATGTCATTCATTGTGACTAATTGCTAAATGTAGGAGAATAGCTGTGACATCTGAAAAGCACATTACAGAATCGCTAGACTCTGAGATTAGGGATAATGAACATGTCCTTATCTTTAGACATAATGATGGAAAGGAGCGTGTTATACTGCTGAGATTATTTTCTTCCTTTATTCACTTCTTGGGAAGATATATTTATTCATGAACATTATGCATCAATCATCGGTATGAAGAGATTTCATACATAATGGAGCATGTATTAATCATAGCATATGTTAAGAATAGCTTTCTATTCATATTTTCAGAGAAGAATTATATCCAGAATTCAGGATGCTGTATTATATGCCACAGTAACATACAGTAATGTGTAACTTCCACAGATTCCTCTTGGATTAAGTGTTTTTCCATCATCATATGATATACATCATCTTCCATCATTGGGAATTGAAGATGTCTTCCCCCATTACTGTTATCTTTTTGTCAGCATGATTCAATCATATTCCATCACCCTTCTGTGAGAATAAAGGCCATGCTATCCCCTATAAATATTACCTGGGAATAACTCAATCCCCACTTGCGATTTTGTATCCACTGTATATATTATTATCAGACCTATACACTGTTCTGTAAATGAGTCCTCAGTTGAACCCTTGCAAAAATGCAATACAACCTCTGCAAGTATTACGGCGGTGTAAATAATTTGACTGTCTGCAAAGCTCATTTCCGAAGCTACTAATGGTCTGTTCACTTGTCTTGGCCTTCCTGGTATATTTTCAACATTTTACATTCTGTCGTTTTCAGTTTTCATTTGACATATGCTTACACTTCTATTTATACTGCTTTTACAAATAAACATACTGATTGTGAACAGAGCTAGACTAGTACATACAGTTTTGACACTGACATCAAATTTCTCAGTATTTTGCTGTAGAAAATTCCCATCAAAATGGCTTCGTTAACTCTTGTCTGCAGTGATGCCTTGACCATTGTGAATACTGTTTTGTTATCTTTACCAGCCTAAAATTAACACCTTCAGCTACAAACTCTGCTTTTTTTGGAACACATTTTAAAGCCATGATATCCCTCAAGAAATTTAGGATATGACCATTTTTGTGTTCTTAGAAGACTCAGCTGTATATCTCTAAATGTATATGTTTATTTATTTATTTATGCGTACACTTTATATCCAGTCACCTCTGACTCCAGAACCCTGCACTTACGAATCTTTTGTACTCCTCATGTGTTCCTGGGTAATGTTTATCCAGCGGGAACTTTCTTCAAGGAGAAAAGTTTTAACAGGCTATGCGCTTCCTGCAACTTCAAGAGGAGTTGTATACTAACCTAACATGTAGTAGAATAGTGTTGTTGCTTTCTGTTATACCCCCTTGCCTGCAGTTTGACTTTAGCCAGAGATGAATTACATAGGTGTTGTCCAAAACAAAAAATTGAAGCAACCACCCAGCGTAACTAAAGAACCAAAATAAAAAAAACACTCTGTACCAAATGCCACTTAGAACTGTAAAAACAAGTTTAACATCCAATTTTAAGCACTTTCATTCCTTTCAAACAGGAAATTCATCTGAGGAAATTCATAAGAAACAAAGTAATAACTGTTCCATTCATTTAAAAAGCCTTAAAGGTGCCAAACTCTATTGCACTTAAAGGGATAGTACATCAGAAAAAGGCAACTATTTAAAGTATCATAGAAAAGTGCAAAAACACAATCCAGGCCCCAAAATAAGAATATAATGTAGTAAACAAGTAATATAAACTGTAAACAGAAAATCCTGGTTCTTTGACATGTGCCTGGATGCAATATCCAACACCTCTACATTCACAATATGAAAATACCATTGATTGAATGCAACAGTTGGGATTAGGTAACTCTTACAGATGTTGTTGCAGTATATCCGAATAACCATCTATTAACTACAATTGTCCCTTCAACTCTATAGTACGAGAACCCCTAAATATTCTGCACTAACAGCAGTAACAGACAAGAGACACTTTTAGTGGAATTCAGTGCTTTCAACTACCCAATATCCCTCTATTAACAAACAAATCATCCCATCCTAGCATCTGGCAAAGTCCCAACCTATGTATGTCCCACTGGTTATTGGAATATGTGATGTGCTCCCATACACCTTCCATCAGTTATCATAACCCCCAACTCATTTCCTGTCAGTGACTTCATATCACCCTCTGCTTCCTTAGCCCATGGGCTGTCAGTGTTCGCAGATGGTGTCCCATGTCCACACATTGTCAGTCATATGAGTCCACAGGCTCCAGTCCATTAATACTCAAAACATTTTTAAAACAAACTCAAACAATGCTGTACTTGAGCTGATGGACTCCCAAGCAAGTACCTTAAAACAGCAGTTGATAGCATTGTCTATCCTAAGTCCTTATAAATAGGTCAGTCCAGGAATCCCTGGAAAAAATCTTATATTATTCCTCTAAACAAAGAAGTAAATTCAGTATGTTACTAACTTTAGACCTATAACAATTTTATCCCCCTCTCCAAAGTACTATAAAAATTAATTCAAAAACAATTCCTAAACTATCTCCAGCAGGAAGAATCACCCACACAGCACAGCTTCTGTCTCTCCCATAACACTAGAGTACATTTCTAACTTTTATAGATACTGTCTGTAAAGCAAGTGACTATGACAAACTAGTCTCCTCCTTATTTCTAGACTTGTCTAAAGCCTTCAACACAGTTTGCCACAACAAACTTCTGCTTCAAATGTCCTCGCTAGGTTTATCTCAACCCACTCATCAATGGTTCAAAAGCTACCTGTTCAATGGGTATCAGTTAGTTGAATGGCACTACAGCCTATCACCATAACTCTCAGTCATGACTGGTGTACCAGAAGGCTTTATCTTTGGTCCCCTCCTCTTTAACATTCTCAGTAATATCCACCACATATCCAAACAACAGGCTCAAGCCCCCGACCAAAATATATATATATATACTCCCCCTCCCAAATCCCTCTGTAATGAAAAAACAAATTTTAAAATCCTCTCTCTTAATAATACAACAACTGAAGTCATGTCTAATAGGACAAAATGGTGCATCTCCAGAAAATTACTTAGGAAACTTTAAAGTCATGTCAAATAGGAAATTATTAGGGATGATAATGTTAAGTTTGACCTCCATATACAAAATTACATAAGAAAACAAACTACCCAAAAATTAGGGATGCATTACAAAGCCAAAAAGCTTTCTCATCAAAGCAACTAAAACTACACTCGTCAATACTAACCTCCTTCCCTTACCACTTTATGGTGCTCCCATGCATACTAACCTCAAGGTATCACAAAAATCAAAAATTAAAACTTGCACCGTCCAAACTTAAACGATGGCTTAAATATCAAGACAAGCAGAAATGCATCATCTTTGGTTTGTACATTATACACACTAGGTTACGGTCAACTGGGAAGTCAGTGGCTACAGTTGTTGGAGGTGTGGGAGAAGGCAGGCTGACACAATTCATTTGTTCTGGAAATATCCTCAAATTAGGGGCTTATGGGCAGCTTTAACTCAATACCCACCTAATATGTTTTGCCCTGGACATTGCCCCTGATTTGAAATTTTGAATATTAGGTGTGCACCCTATGGTACCCATAGATGCTACTCCCATATTGGCCACATATTGGGTATTAGTGATTACCACAAAACTGTTGGTGGCCAGACATTGGAAAGTAACCTACCTTCTAGGGAGGGAGGGTTTAGCTATTTATCTTTGTAAGTACCTGGAGTATATTTTGTACACCTTTAAAGAGACAGGTCCACATACCTCTGTACCATACCCATGGCATATCATATTTTCTCACCTTGGACAGGCTAAAGCTTGAACACTCCTATAAATACCTGAGATCTAGTTAGTTAAAGTGAACATAGTCTTTTTTTACTTTAATAGAGTATCATTTACTGATGGCTAAGCATGTATATATTGTATATAATTCCTAGTCTTACAGTGTTTTACTATCCTGCTTGGATGATGTTGTATTAATGCTTTGTTGCAATTTTCTTTGATTATTGCCCAGCATTATTTGTGATTATATCGTTCTTTTCATGACAACTGATGTTGGAAACAAATACATATAGAATACAAACATCAAAAGTTGAATAATGCTATAATAAAGTTAGTAAATTTGCAGCAAATACCCCTTTCAAAACCTATGACTGTATAGGCCCAAAATGGCTAACCTGGTTAGATCTGCCCCATCATCTAACATATACACTACTATAAAATTATCCAGCATCTATCTGCCTGTCCAGCACTAAAAAAACATTATATACAAGAATGTTCTCGGACGTTCTCAGTGAGCAGAAACTCATCTGTGTTCACAGACTTATCAAATATGCTGGGCATGGTCTGAACTCATTCAGTGTTGCTAATGTTTGGAACTCCTTACCTGTATCTATCAGGCCAATACCCTCTGTTCAGTCCTATAAAACCATTACAAAAGACTTTCTAGCCAAAACCTGTCTCTATTCCTGCTCTAACAAAGGTGACTTTAACTATCCCATCCATTGGCTGGGTAAATTATTGGTGCTCAACCTCACTTGTCCAAAGGTTCGTTGACTTCATTAACTCCGGTGCCGTGGACCAGCTGGTTGACACCCCCACAAGGGGTGCCAACATCCTTGATCTGGAGCTTATCAATATGGGGGACCACTGGAGCACCCCCACTGTGAGATCTTCCCTGGTGAGATTTGACCACAAATCAGTCTCATTCAAAACAACGATCACACCTGCCTCTCCCCACAGCAGCAACTAAACTAAAAAACTTCTCCAAAGCAGATTATAACCTCTTACATGATGGTATAAATAGCTTCACTGCACCTCCCCCCTCAGATGGAACTGGCAACTATGCTCAGTTCTACACCAATGCTTTATCTGTTTACCTGTATAACTGCATTGACTCGGCTGTACCTGATAGGACCAAAACAAGATCCTCAAGGAAGAGCAAACCTGCCTACTGGACAACTGCCATTGACATGATTTACAATAAGAGGAAAAAAGTACTGTCTAAGAATAAGAGTGAATGAACCCTAAACTGGAAATACTCTCTCCTCAGCTTAAATAAGCAAATAAGGCTTCTTGTGAAGTCCTCTAAAGCAAACTACAAATCCAAATAAACTTCCTCAACTAAGGGCAACCATAAAGAATTATTTAGTTACATCTGTAACCTAAAAGAAAAGTCTCAGATCTGTGCCGAACTGGTAGTTAATGATGCCACATATACTGAGCCTGTGGACATAGCTAACCTGTTAGCTGACAGGTTCTGGGAAAACTTCACTCCCGTGTCCCTGCCACATGTACCCCATGACATCCCTATCACCTGTCCTCTACCTTGAATATCTAAATAGCAGGTCATAAACACCCTCTCTAAGGCCAAAAACACAGCATATGTGTGACCTGATAACATCCCAAGCTGCATCCTACATGGGTAACAACAAGAATTAGCAACGCCATTCTGCACTCTTTTCAATCATACTCTAAGCACCAGCTTTGTCCCAGGCGAATGGAAAATGGCCGCCATTATCCCCTTGCACAAAGGTGGTGCTTCCACTGACCCCGGGAACTATAGATCTAATAACCTGACTAGCCTTATCTGCAAGGCCATGCATCGAATCATCATGGACCTTATCAACAAAGATATAGGTAATTTTTAAACACTTGACCCTACTCCATTTGGATTTGTCCAAAAGAGGTCATGCTTGTTAAACTTGGTGGACTTCTTCGAGACAGTCACCAAGGCCCTTGATGAGGAGAAATCCCCCACCCACACACAAACTCACCCAGCTAGGTATCAACCCTTATATTGTTAGATGGGTTGCTAACTGGCTCACTGATAGAACCAGTATAGTCATAATAGGGGAATCCACCTCCAACAGCAGACCTGTAACCAGTGGTGTTCAAGGTGTACAAGGATCAGTCCTGGGACCTCTCTAGTTTGGAATCTATTTCTCTGAAGTACAAGCAAAAGTAACAGGTCTGTGGCTGACAAAGTTTGCTGATGATGGCAAGCTGGGACTAGTCATAGAATCTCCAAATGATGTCAACATCCTACAGGAGTGTCTTACACAAACAAATGATTGGTGCCAAAGCCATGGCCTTAAACTCAATGCAAAAAATGTGTTATCAGCCCTTTTGGTAAGAACAATGTTCCTCCTAACTCTCACATCAATAGCAACACCCTAAGTATGCATTCACTGGTGAGAGACCTGGGCGCACAGATTGACAGCAACATTACCTTTGATCACCATGTCTCCACAGTGGTAAGAAGGGCATTCTATATTGCTCATATCAAAAGTAAGAACATTCCCTCCAAACAAAAAAAAAAGAAGTTATAGCCTCCCTGTACTCTTCCCTCAACAACTGAGTACAATGCCACTTTTGGTATGTACCTTTCCAAGCATCTTCAGCAATTGGAAAGACTGCAAAGGTTCCTCATTAGGAAAATTCAAGGTAGTCAGCATCTGTCCTATGTGGATCATCTGAAATCCCTGTCATTTTATGCTGTTTCATACAGACTACTCAAAGATGATCTCTGCCTTGCATACAATGCAATCTCTGACCCTTCTTTATTGGAAAAGCTGCATATCCTTAAGTCAAATGGTATACAGGTTACTCACTTTAAATACTTTAACCTGGTATGTGACATTAATAGAACCTGCTGGGGGGACAGATTTGTCTCTCAGAGGTTACCACACCTTTGAGACAGACTCGCACTTCATGTCAAACAAAGCACCTCATTGGCCTCTTCAAATGCAATCTGAAAAATTGGATGAGTAACAATAAATTCACCCTGGGGTTCCACCTGTGTCCCTCTTAGACAGGGGCAATAGCTGCTAGGATCGAACTTGGCTAAGCTTGAAAGTGCCCTAGGGCCATTGACCTAGTAACTTCCTATGATCCTATGATCCTATTAGTCTAAAGTGTTAGGGGACTCAATCATCACAAGTCAATCATTCTTCAGTGTGTTCCCTGTGTCTGATTGCCGGTATTTGCCATCAGAACTGAAACACTTCAAAGTTCCATGTGTGTCAATCATAAATTGTAGCAGCTAGCTGCAGTTTAAAAATAGAGAAGAGTCTTTTTTTCCTTTCAAGACACTGCATCACCAGTGTTTCAGTGACAATATTTATGGTCAGACCTGAAGGGTTTTAGAGCTCCATGAGTTGCAGGCATAAAGTGTAGCAGCTGCTTCTTACAATTTTTTTTTTTTTTTTTTTTTTTTTTGTGGAGGATGCCAGATTGAGGAATGGCCTTGAGTACCAGAACACCTAGCTACAACTCTCATCTAGCCGCCTCCCCCGACCTCCTCACATTACAGATTTTGGCAATAATACCATTTAGTCTACCATTACCATTTAGGTCTAACAACTCCACAGAATCCTGTCCCTGGCATACTTGGCCTGGAGTACCCTAATTTGTAGATGATATTCTAACTATTTACAGTAGCATAATATATACTCAAGCTTACTCTGTAACTCCCCCTTTCCTTTCTCACATCCCTATTCCCCCCTTTTTCTCTTTTCTTTCTTTTGCTTGTTTCTTATATAAATATGTACACAACGTTTGCATATATATATATATATATATATATATATATATATATATATGTGTATATATATATATATATATATATATATATATATATATATATATATATATATGTGTGTGTATATATATATATATATATATATATATATACAGTTCCCTATATCCATGTGTGTGTGTGTGTATATATATATAAATATATATATATATATATATATATATATATGTGTGTGTATCTGTATGGTTTCTTAGATTCATGTATTTTATATGTTATGGCCATGTTGAATGATATTCTGTTACTATTCGTGGAATCCAGGCTGCGCCTGCAATTGATCATTTATGATCAGTGCCACACTACAGTAAACAAACATTAATAAATGAAAACATGCATGCATGCATGCATATATACATAAATGATAAACTGTTCATGCGACCTGTATCAGCAGCAATCAACAGCAATGCTCACTTTTTAAAAAAAAATTTATATCAGATAAAATTATTTCAGTTGGGCATAAACCTTTAAAAACTTAAAGTAATTGATTCATGTGTATAGTTTCTTATTCCATGCATCCTTGATTCACCCTGCCTACACCCTCAAACAGCAGTGTGCAGTTCCTAGGAAAAAATATCTCCAAGATAAATCAAAATGGTACTTCAGCTTTCAGGAAGGTGTATGTAACATACTATAAAAAATACGAGTTAAAGCAACTAAAGCACATGACTGTTTGGCCTTTTTTTAACTAATGTATTGCGATTACACACAGAAACTTACCTTATTATGTACAAGTTATGTAAGGCTTGGCACTTGTTAATAGTAGTTCTGTTTCCTTACACACAATAGGAATGTTTTTACAACTTCAGTATTTCACTAACCAATGATTTGATACCATAATGCTTTATGTTTATGTTTATGTTTATGAGGCGATCTATGCCTGACATATAAAGCTATGTCCAACCCAGAATTAATGGACATGCTCCACCTCAGTAAATCTAAATCCCTTAGAGCCACGCGCTCGAGGGACTTGAACCTCAGCACAGAAATAAATAGAACATGCTGGAGGGACAGATTCATAACCCAGAGGCTCCCTTCGCTCTGGAATAGAATTCCAATTCATGTTAGGCAGAGCACCTCACTTGACTCTCTTCAAGAAGAATCTTGATGAGTGGATGGGGGATTGTAGGTTTGTCCCGGGGATTACTTCCGTGTCACTATTAGACAGAGGCACAGTAAACTAAACTTTAAAAAGGGCACAGTATACTCAAATCAAGGGGTGGCGTAAGCCAAACGCAATCGGGCTAGGCTTATAAATGTCCCAGGGCAGATAGCCTAGTATGAACCTATGAACCTATGAACCTATGTATATTCCTCATTTTCAGTGCTATCAGATATGCCTGCAAATGGGCATTTTCTAATTTTGGATCATCACAGTTCTTTTTAACATATAAATAATTTTAATGATGCACTACAATAGGTATGTTTTGATAAATTTCTTCATCAAAACGTCTTTGTCTCTTCCTATCACAAAAAAAACCTCTCTGAAGTAACATTTACAATAAAAATAATCTAACTGCTTTTGATTCTATTTCCATTTGCATGACTACAATGGTGCCATCTTGACTCCCTTGCTACTGAATAATATTTCAAAACTTGTGCTTCTCTCACTGGATGTTTCTGGTTATTGTGATCCTCTATATGAAGTGTTACATTTCAAAAAATGGTTTGACATGTTCTCATTTACTTTTCTGTGAATTATACTGGTATGGTTACCTATTCATTTTGATTTAGATTTGTTTCTAGTATAAAAGACAGGAGCAGCTTTATTTTAAATTGCTGTATCTTTTTTTATACTGCACCATAAAAAAGAATGAAATTCTCATGTTTATACAGAAACGTACAGCATTTTCAGACCTGACATGGCATGACAGCATATGTATGATTTTAATAGTTTATAGGTTCATAGGTAGTATGTTCTAGGCTTACCAACACTAGGGCCCTTATAAGCCTAGCTATGCAACCCAAATGTAACCCACAAATTTGATTTATAAAGGCAGTGATTTACTGACTGCCTCTGTCCATCAGAGACATAGAAGTCAGACCAGGGGCGAATTATTGATTATCCATCCATTGGTCCAAGTTGTGCTTAAAAAGGGATAGGGAGGAACTCTGCTTCATATAAATAGGGATCCTCTTCCAGAAAATGGGAATTCTATGAGAAACATGACTGTCTCCCCGGCATGTCCTATTCATGTTGCAAGCAAAATGCAGGTTATTTAATCTAGTACTTCTGACTCTTTTTTTTTTTTTTATTTCAGATGAGCAAAAGGTTCATCAAAACAGGGTCCAGGGATGCCCTATATGCCAGGAAAAGATCACCTCTTAGAAAACTGTATGATACCAAGTGAAGAGACAAGAACTGTGAGGAGATCAGCATAGGACATTGGGTTTGCTCCCTCTAGTCCTTTTGTAGGGAAACTTTGTAAATGCTCCAGTTGATGTATGTGTTTGGTCAGTTACATACTGAAGGAAGCTTTATATTTCATGATGGGTCTGATGAGGGCTGAGCACAGTGGTTGGGAGGGTGGCCTAATGGTTAAGGTGTTTGCCTTACAAATACAAGGTGCAGGGTTTGAGTCTCACAAGGGATAGTTAGCTAGGCTTAAAATGGCTCGCAAGGGCAGTTAGTCTTGTACTAATCTATGAACCTATGGTATGATGACATCTCTGGACATAGATGCCATGACTTTGCTTGTAAGTTGAGTAACACACAGTGGTTTTCTTACTGTCTTGGACATATGCTAGTTAAAGGCTAGGTTACTGTCTACATGAGTTCCCAGATCCCTGACTAGGGAATAAACTTTTAACAGTATTTTATTGATGACATAGTTACCCAGGGTGGTAGACTTCGCAAAAGGTACTATAATGCATTTCTTGGTATTGAGTTTTAAGCCATAAATGTGGACATGTTTTTCATCAACATGCTTTGGTCAACAAAGCAGATGATTGACAGGTGTGTTATGTTGAAATTCTCCAGCGTTGGGAGATATGCCCCTTTCCTGGGATTTGTAAGGTCAAAGTTAGTATATGTATATTAACAGGTGGAGTACAGGGAGCCAAGCCACCCCCCCCCCAAACTATGTTTTTGTTGTTTTTTTTTTCTAAAGTTTTACTTTGCAAGCGGAGAGGATTTTCCTTGTGCTTGCATGGTGTTCTTTCAATGTTTGCTTTGTTGACTTTTTCTGGATGAAACTGTTGATATCAATGTTCAAATTTTTTGATCATAGTTGGAGAGATAGATCTAAATTTTCCAAAAGTATGAGGATGTTGTATTGGATTTAACCTAAGAAATCTATTCTGAGATGAATTGCCTATGCATTCATTTTGTAAAATAAACATTCAGACTTATCTGTGTCAATTTTATAATCTTTAATTGTCTTATGTGCAGCTGATAATATTGATCTGTTAATTTCCACCTATTATGTCATATTAATTATGTATCACAATATTCCTAAGTGTTATTTAAGACATAATTACTTATAATATGTATCTGAGATACAATCTATTCTTTTTGGGGGTGAATATTAGCCAAATATTACTTGGTTATTAACCATTCTGAGTCAGTATCATCTATTTTTTTTATTATTTTACTGTCTTTAAATTACACAAGCCTATATTTTTCTCTTTACAATTTAACATTTTAGATTTATAGGCAACTTATAATAAACCTGTTGTAATACAAAATGTATTTATAATAAAAGCACAGCCATATGTTTAAGTAAAACATTTTTAAATGTCTTCATGATGTCATTTGTGTAACTTATTTTAAATGGAGATATATACTATATTGAAAGTAGTTTGATATTATTATTCAAACAGTATTATCTATTATTTCGAATCTTTGCTCTGACATTCAGACTTTCCCCTCTTTACAGAGACATACGTATAAATCTTTTCAATTTGCTTGATAGTCATTTTAATCAAGTGTATACATTATAATGTTAAATGTAACGTAACTATTTATATCTTTGAAACCTATTCCCCTTTATTCATTGCTCTTAAATTATTTTAATGCACTCTTGGTATAATATGACTAATATGGCATTTCAACAATGTTACTAATAAGCTGTTTTTTTTCTTTATTTTATTTTTAGGAGAGGTCAAGCCTGTGATATGAAAGGAACATAAAATATTAGGAAGAAGAATTGTCTTAATTAAAAATAAGCTATTATAATAAAGTTAAAAATCTATTTATTGATGATTTTATTCATATTTAAGCAATTATATCAACATTCTTTTGAATTATCATTTCAATTGTCTCACTTAAAATAGCCCCTAAATTGGCTATTATATTATTAATATTACATTTATGATCTTTATTAAGCATCATAGTTAGGACTAAGGTTTATTGTTTCAGTTTTATTATTATAAAATCTTAACTATAATATATGTTAAAATTTTTCTCATGTAGTTATAGTTATAAGAGTTATAAGTGAATGATCTGAAAAATAATCCTTTAAATTCTTAGTTGTCAGGTTTGATATCTTGTATGCAATGTTTTTCTGTTACTGAATTAGTTAAAGGTTCCATGTCCAATAAAATAATAATGTTGATAATTGGCAACCTTGCTTCTTCTTTCGGCTTTTCCCAGTTAGGGGTCGCCACAGCGGATCATCTGTCTGATCATGATTGGCAGAGGAGTTTAACGGTGTTGAGTTGCCAGCGTGGTGCCTAACCTTCCACAGAAGGCACACACATGCACACACTCACACCTAGGGCCAATTTACAGTGTCCAATCCACCTACTGCATGTCTTTGGGATGTCGGAGGAAACCGGAGCACACCCACGCAACCACAGGGAGGACATGCAGACTCCGCACAGAAGGCACCCCAGCTGAGAATCAATCCAGAGAACCTCTTGCTGTGAGGTGGTAATGCTAACCCCTGCACCATCGTGGCCACCCTAATTGGCAACCTTGCTTACTACTTTTATATGTCAACTGCTTGACTTGATTAAAAAAACATTGCATTTAATATAGGTCTTACTGTTTGTATATAATGATTGTCATATAATTATTAACAGCTTCTAGAAAATCAAATGTATCAAACATCTTTTCCATATCAAGGCTTATAATGGCTAATCACCATTAATATTCAAGTAATAAATGAAAATGAATGTTTTTTTAATATTATCCTGTGTTTGTACAGTATAACAAAGTCTGTCAGATCTTCATTAGCTATAGTCAAATAACGAGTTTTTAGTCTGTGTATATGATACAAACATTTTATAGTTTATATTTGTAAATGTAATTGGTCGATATGATAAGCATTCACTTGGATTAATGTATTTTATTAATGAGCACCTTGAAAATAAAATTTGACTATTCATTTTAATATTTTTATAAATAATAGCTAACAATTGTGTCATTTAGTTTGCAATAATTTACACAATTCTGGGATTACACAATCATTACTAGTCACTCTATGTTTATTTTTTATTTGTTCCATAAAATAAAATGTTCAGTAGCTTTACTAGCGTTGTTCTACATTGTTCTGAAAGTTTATATTGAATACTATTTATTAAACTGAAATTAGCAGATGGCAGGTCACACTGACAAACTGTCCAACTGTATATTCGTATAATGACAGATTTATTGAAACCAGCTGACCAAGCACTACTGTGAGATTATAACATTTCCTTTATAACAGAGATAAAATGCAGTCAGACACACTGCACTTCCTCAGCTGACTCAGATTACAAAATGTCCAAGAAACAGTTCTCCACAGTCACTTTTTATCAAGCCTTCTTCTTGATGAAACATTCTTTTCCTGTATTGAAGCCTTCTTTGTCTGCAACCTTATCACAGTCCATAGAAAACCAGTTCTCAGCAGGCCAAAATGTTCTTTCACAAATGTGCTTTCATTGATAGGATAGTCTGTAACTTTTTCTGCTGTGTTAGCCATGCTCATCCAGAGAAAGCCAGTTCTCAGCATGACAAAATGTTCTTTCATTGCTATGATAGTTGTAACTTTTTCTGTTATGTTAGCCATTTCCCTTTAGCTGGAATATCTGTGTACATACAACTGTTTAGGATATTTCAGTAAGCCTCTATTGTTAATGCCATTTGTTACAAAACAGTATTCTGTTAAGCCAATGTATTACATGCTATTCTAAAAATATATCATACTGTTATTATGATTAGCACACCTTTGTTACTGTGAAGGAAACACAGCAATGCTTTTTTGTTTTACAGTAAGTCATGCAAGCACGTTCTTGTTATTTCTTCCTGCATTTGCAGGCTCTGTATTTTTATGCCATTCCTAAAAATATCACACTGTCAGTATGAGAGACAGCAGTTTTGCCAATACATGCTGTTACTGTGAGATCAAATCACATGCGTGCCATTTCTATGAGGGAAAACCGGTTTTATAATTCTGTCAGCATTCATAAACATTTCTTCTTTAATGTATTGACATATATCTTCCTATGCAAAAAGGGGGGAGGAAGGGAATAAAAAGTAAAAATAAATTGTGAAGAGTTAGAATATGTATTCCTGTTACCTAATAAGTGATGCTACAGCAAAATGAATTGTGTATATTTTGCAAGGTTATATAAAAGTATTAAAAGCCAAATACCTTTGGTATTATTTTATGGAGGTTTCATAGCCTTGTTTCTGTTAACCTACATAATGACTATGATATGGATATCCTGCCACTGCCAGCCAAATGTGATGTGGATATCTCACCACTGCCCACCAAATGTGACAACATACCACTGGACCAGTAATCAAGGATCCTCAATTCTCAACTCTGGCAACAGTGGAGGACATTCACTGGAAGGATGATGGGTACACACATAGTACTTCCAGATGCATCTCTTTGCATCAAATGCAATTTCCCCGAAGAGCACACAGAGATAACATTTAGTCCAGGGGTGGTTTCTCCCTCTTTCTCCAGATCCCCAAAAAGAATCCCACTGACACAGCTATAGAGCTGAGATCTCAGCTGAGTGATTAGGCCAAGACCTCCAGCACCTCTTTGTCCAGCCAGTTCTTCGGGTCCCTGCCTAAGTAGCTGACATACACACTCTTTGAAGTTTGATTTACACATACACACGCACACACACACACACACACACACACACACACACACACACACACACACACACACATACAGACACACACACACACACACACACACACACACACACACACACACACACACACACACACACACACCTGGGAAATGCTGGGACAGGTCTACTAACTATGGCCCCTTCTGCCCAGACTATAAGGTAGTTATTACTGTCCCCGGTCACTCCCTATCAGCTACTTTAAGGCCCTTAACAAAGGGTGTCCAATCTTACTGTGTAATTTTAATATTAACAAAAATGGTAGTTTGACCAAGAGCAAGGCTATTAGGAGTGGTGCACACAGTGTCACCAAATAAATATGCAAGTACTCTCAAAACTTAAATATCTCTAGACAGATCAACCACAATGAAAGGTTAAAATATATTTAATAATAAATAATAAAACAACAAGACAATACTAAATTTAGATTCACAGTGACATCAGAGTTCAAAATCACAGGAAATATTTAAAACAACATTGCAGGACAGTTTCAAATAAATAAATCAAAATATCTAAACTAAGCTTCACTATATTCCTTAAGAGAATTACTATAACTTAAGAACTTACTAATAGAGCATGGCAGATGTACTGAATGGATCTTCTAGTTGTTGTCAGGTCCAAAACAGAATGCATTATGCTCTTTCTCACTATCAGACTTCTCAAAATAATATCTAAAATAATGCTGCTGGAATAGATTGCAGAATGACATCACTTCTTGTCATCTGACTCCTCGATCATAGGCCATTGATGAAGTTGATAGTATTTAGCATCTACCTGTAAAAATATGCAGACAAGAGCTTCTCCTCAGATCTCTGGCAGATGATGGAAGTCATAAAGCAATTGCATTCCTTCATTATTTCAAGTCTAGTAATTAGTTCACTCTACAGTCAATACAGAAAGCATAGTCACTTGCTACTTTGAAAACTAAAAGATACCATCTTTTATGACCTAGCCATAGATCCATTTAATTTTTCAGATGTTTTTCTAAAACTTGCTGGACTGAAGTTAACCTCCTGTAGTCCAGTTTCTACTATTAAAATGTATACATTAAACAGTTACAATAGTGCATGTACATTTCTGTTCTCTTCCAGGAGGGTACACTGTGGTTACATTTCAAACAACACTTTGCAAATATATTTTCAACAACATACATGTCTCTACAAGCAGTTGAATATATACATGACATGCAGTTCTAATGCATTTGTAACACAAGCATCTTATATAAATCATTTCGATATTCACCAATGACATATAGTTATTTTCAAAATTCCAGCTAGCTGTCTTGGCAATATCTTCTTACATCACAATTACATTAGTGTGATTCTATAGTTGTTCTTTCTTTCCACCATTGTCTTTTCTGTTCTGCACCTTAGGAATAAGTATCTCCCTCATATAGATAGAAATTACACTAGAAGCTATGTAATTAAATCTATTAATTTACCATAATTCCTAAAAATGAATCATTTCATATTTGATAAAAACACTCACTTGTTCTATAGATCAACAAATTAATCCTGAGACTTCCATGGATACTTCAATACATATACCATTCATCTAATGTCTATCTCTGTCATAAAAAAGAAATAAAATTCATGCATATCATATTCCTGGGTCTACTTTATGCACTCAAAAGCTGAAAAACACGAATCCAAATAGCGTGACACGTAAAGAACGAACTGTGAATACGTCGAATGAACGAAACAGCGAAAGTGGAAATATCGAATTTGCATAGATGGCCCATCAATGGTATAGCTCCGTAAGGTAAGTGTGCGATAGTTACAGACCTTAGGGTTAGGGAGAGGTTAAGGTAAGTGCATAGGTAGGTAGTGTATGTAAGGTTTTGTGTAGGTAATGTATGTGAGGTTTAGTGTAGGGTTTTGTTAAGTGTATGTGTGTGGAATATTTAGTTTGGGTATAGCTCCATAAGGGAAGTGTGCTGTAGTTATGGACCTTAGGGTTAGGAAGGGGTTAAGGATAGTGCATAGATAGTTGTGTATGTGGGGTTTAGTGTAGATTTAGCAGTAGGGTTTTGGTGCTTTAATTTAGGGTTAGAAGTAGAGTTTTGGTTAGTGTATGTATGTGTTTTTTTTATTGTGTTTGGGTAGGTAGTGTATTGCAGGTGGTGGGTTGGCCGACTATGACAGCTCGAGGTTTTAAATTTCACGCTTTAGTACGTTCGACATATTTGCGGTTCGCTCTTTATGTGTCGCGCTATTTGGATTTGGGTTTTTCATGTTTCGAGTGCATAAAGTAGACCCCATGTTCCTCATCTTATTATCGATAAATGACTCTCTCCATATTTGTACGATTATGCCTTTCTATCCTAGGTAAAAGTGATGCTCCTTGTCCAAGTAGCATATGCTATTTCATATTAGCATCTTATTTTTTACATGTTACATAAACATATAACAATACCAGATTGTAAGCACTGATAGTCCCCATTTGTCATCAATTAATCACATATTGTGGGCTAGATCTAGCAACCATATGTTCATATTTTCTTACATAAGCACTGAAAGTCCCCATTTGTCATCAATCATATATTGTGGGCTAGATCTGGCAACCATATGTTCATATTTTCTTACAGTCACCTATAGATTCTTAGATTCACAGGTACTTACTAGAGTATTGATCTCTGAGGATCTTAACAAGCCTAGCCTTGTATTCCCATGGTATTTTTTGCCCTTATATTCTGTATTTGAATACCCCAAAGATGGACAGAAAAATGATTATGCTAGGACTCATACTATAATCTAAAGGAAATACATAGCTCTTGAACCCTTAGCTGAAGAGTCAAGCACAAATTCAAAAAACAATGAAAGGTAAAACCCCAAAACTAGTGACAGATCTAAACTTTGCTCTTTACAAATGCAAAGGTTGCTAGAATAATAGACGCAGCATTAAACAGGGCAGTGGCACAATGGATAACACATCTATCTGCAGATCAGACATCTGCAGATTTAGCTCCTGTATGAGTCAGTTGACAAATTTGGGATGCATGGCTAGTCTTGAACCCCCTCCCCAGGTTGTTTGCCTTAGTAATCACCTATGAGACAGCATGCATGTAGTGATGGGTGTTGTCCCTGTAATGCAAATGTCTTGTACTTCTCAGTGAGTGCAAACATTAGTGACCCGTTGGAAGACCACAAATTCCACAATAGACAAAGGAAGAAAATTGGGCAAATTCAAGGACGCTTTGCAAGGTCAGAAATGGATTAGAATCATAAGGAAGTATACTGTAAATTCTCATTTCTCATTCATATACTTATACTTGAGCTTTTGACAAGTAGTGCTGCTTTCTTGCTATCTTTACTGTTTAAAAGATTGTTTATATAATAAGGCAGACATTATTCTATTATTTTTCAATAGCTGATTTCATTCCTAAGATCAAACAAAAAACAGACACACATACACATGTTTACTCTATACTCATATGCACACTGTCATGCACTATTTTTGTCACTCTCTGATATCAGCTGTTCTTTGTAACTACCAAAAAATGTCTTGTTTGCAGCATGCCTTGAATATTATTGTCTAAAAAACTGAAGAGGACATCCCCAATCCTCTGTCTGTGGCCATACCTTTTATCACCAATTATTTCATTTATATGTGCTAATAAGATCTACCACTGTGGTCACAAAGTATCATAGAAACATTTCCACTCATGAAGAATGCAGTTTGTTTATTTACTAATATTGGAACACATTATTTCTTTAATGGCTGTGTCTTTACCCAATAAGCAGGAAAGGAAGAAGCAAAGAGCTTGTCTAATGGTGAAGTAATTTAATTAAAGGAATTTAATTTTCCTCCTTCACTGTTGCAAGTAAAGGAACCTAAAAGCCCTGCTGTTAGCCATGTAATGTCTTTCCCTTTTTAAAGTTCACACTGTTATATAGGCAGTTATGTTTATACTTCAAAAAAGCAAATCTTGACAATTAGTCAGGATGTAATTGTGAATCTCTAAAATGAATAATATCCCTATTTTAAATATTTGTATTGATTTTGTAGTTTGTTTCATGTCAACCACCACTCTGTCAACATTACAATTCTAGATAGCAATTCAGTTTATTTATTTGTTTTTGTTTTAATAAAACATTGTATCCTGAAGGTTTTAATCTGACATTTAATTTTTCAAATGGTTTAAATTAGATTTTACATGTTAATGCAAGCAGTTAAGAATTATTTTTTTTCTGATCATTTTGTTCATACAACATATTGTTTACTTATTTAAACTGATTCTGATGACATATTTTTTATTTTAAGACAAAAGCACTAAATCTTTATTATTTTTGTTAAAGACATATTGATGTTTTTTCCTTGTGGATTTGGTTTGTGTTTCACTTAAACACTGCTGGATTCCTGTGGATTTATTTGTTTTTATTATCTGTCTCTTTCTCAGAGAGAATGAATATCAC
This sequence comes from Protopterus annectens, assembly GCF_019279795.1. Taxonomy (NCBI): domain Eukaryota; kingdom Metazoa; phylum Chordata; order Ceratodontiformes; family Protopteridae; genus Protopterus; species Protopterus annectens. The sequence goes on from NC_056735.1 coordinate 217,489,677, forward strand.
CTTCACAAATTCTTTTTCGTGTCCATTAGATTCTCTTTCTATCTTTGTCTCCTCCTTCTCCAAGGAAAGTATGTTTAGTTCTAATGTTTTCTTTACTTACATATAAATATTGCCTAGAGTCTTTCCTTATTTGAAGTGTCTGTCTTACAATGGCAAAATAGGTTTATAACTGACTAGGTTCTGTTTCTCTCGCTCTCATTTTACACACTTATGATTTATATGAGAATCAACAAAGAGAGAAAGATGATACGAGAAATAGCCATAGGCCACTGAAATTTTGGAATCATAAATGTAACTTAATTTGTAGCATTAAAAATTGGGACACTGTATACCTGATTATTTCACGAAACAAATATGAAGTAGCAGAGAATAAAGTGAACAAGCTTAATTGACATAATTTAGGAAAGGAAAATAGCATTACCTAGTTTTGTGATCTGAATTTGGCAAAGTCACATAATGGCTTCATGAAAAGAGATAGCTGTTTTACTTTTTTTTTTTTTTTTTGCATGAATGTCTTTATAGATTTTCATGTAATCCAAACGATTAAACAAACATCAAGTAACATAGTCGTGCAATATAGTAAAAATGGGAATTATATGTAATGAGCAGGATAAAAGTCTCCAAATTACATACTGATGTAGAAAAATGGTGAATCAACATTAGCCCCATTTAAGATTAAACAATGAGTTCTTTTGCATAATTTGGAATATATCATTGAAAAAAATTAAGACATTTGAATATCTCATACATTTGAGTTTACAATTATCTTTACTATTAGAAACATTTACTAAAGGCACCCATAAAATAATTTTAATACAGGTAAATCCACAGCTGAAACAAGAGAGAAAACACTAACCTGGGAAAGAAGGGAAAAAAAGTGGGGGTAATATCATACATATCAAGAAAGGAGGGATGACTGTAAATTTTACTTTAATTAACCTATTGAATGAAGCCTTTTATTTTTCCACATTCTTCTCTACACCCATCTGCTGTCTCCATTTCCAGTGGTTTATGTTTTATATCAATAAAATTATTAAAACTCTGCTCAGGTTGTCCATTTTCTGTACTTCCTAATAACATGCTCCTGAAATACACAATTTCATTGAGCAATTTCTACCTTTAGTTCTGCTAGTTATTTCTACTCACTGCTCTGCAACATACTCAGGCTGCAATGATGTATGTACTATCTGCTTTGTAAAACTTTCAGGATGAATTATTTTATTGTGTAATTCCTTTTCTTCTACTGGTTATAATACTACAGGCAGTTCAATTACTGATATATCTAAACGGATCTATCTGAGTTCATCGACATTTCAAAATACCGAAAACGAATTAACCGACACCAAAACAACGAAACTCATTTAACCGACGCCAGAAGATCGACAGTTCACAAACACGACATCGCATACACCCGACACAACATACCAACAAACAAAACACATCCCCTATCCAACACTCACACACACAACACAAGCACACCAAAATCCTTACAAACAAACACTAACCCATACATACACAACTAACCACAACCCTGACCCAAACCCTTACCCTAAGGTCCGTCACTATCGCACACTCACCCAACCCGCGCCCTAACCCTAACTCACTTATCCCACCCCTACCCCTACAAAACACCAACATTGCACACTTACCTTACTCGCACACTCACCTAACCCGCGCCCTAACCCTAACTCACTTATCCCACCCCTACCCCTACAAAACACCAACATTGCACACTTACCTTACTCGCACACTCACCTAACCCGCGCCCTAACCCTAACTCACTTATCCCACCCCTACCCCTACTAAACACCAGCATCGCACACTTACCTTACTCGCACCCTTACCCCATCACAGCTTCTCAGCGTCGGTGTCTTCCTCCGTCGGTCTTCTGCCTCGTCGATCTTCTGGCGTCGGTGACGTGACTTTCGACATTCTCGTGTCGGTTAATCCATTGTCGGTATTTTAAAGTGTCGATGAACTCAGATAGACCCATCTAAACATATCTCTTTAAGTGTTGCATACGTTTCCTATCTTTGTATCTCTGATTATTTGTTTAACATGTAGGGCTTTCTAACACCATACCTTGTTCTTTTTTGGAATTATACACCCTTAGGAATATGCCTGGTGGTTCCTTCCTTTGTTTTTACCATATGAGGCAAATATGCATCAACAGGCTTATTCATTTCACATTGATAAGGCAGGTTTTCATAGGGTATACCTCCTTCATACTGTTCTTAACGTGGGAAAAATCTATTCATATTATCAGAATGTATATTAAATTGGGCACTGTTGCAACAGAATTAATAACTTTTCCAAACATGATTTCTATTTTGATTTGAATATTGGAATACTGTTTCCTATTTGCACAAGTATGTAACCACTTCCACTGCTTTTTCATAAGGGTTTTCTTTTCACACATAAATTGTACTTTTTCACACCAGTCAAGTCTAATAAATCTTTGAAGTTGCCTGCCATCAACTAATACAGTACACTTTATAAAACTTTAGGTAGCACAACAGCAGAAGGCAGACTTGTATATTTTGGCAGATAATCCGTTGCCTTCCACAAATGTAGAAGTCTGCCTTTCTGTGATTGTAGTTTTCACAGGCATAGCAGTATTGTTATTACTACTAAATAATTTAGCATGATTATGTTTTACCACAATTAAAGCAGCATATGTACATTTGTTACTTTCTGTTAACACAACGGATATTATACTTTTAAGCTGCTCAGTTATAAACATATTTCCATTGCATAGCTATGGTTGTTGTCAAGACAAAATTTTTAGTATCATTTGAGTAACATTTTAACTGCTTGTTCAGTCAAGTACATGGTTCAATATTATGTGATTCAGCATTATTGCCATTTGACTAATAAGAACATACTCATATATTATCAGACTTTCCAGTTGGCATAATGGTTAAGGTCTTCATCTCCCATACACAAGGTCAAGGTTTGATCAAGACTTTTATAAAATGCCTGTATGGAGCTGTCATACTCTGTGTGTGTGTCTGTGGGACTCCTCACATCTCCCAAAAACATGCTGAGTGTTTCCACTTCAAAATAGTCCAAAAATGAAGTATTGGGCGGCAGCAGCACAGGCTGTAGATGGTGGTTATAAGAGAAGAGCTGTATAGATCAACCATTTTAGGCATCAACTGTAGGTGCAGTAAGATCAAGATGGGAGAACACAGGTTAGAGACTGCATGCTGTGTCAAGGCTAGCCACTAATCATGTAAAAAGTTGCTCTAGGTGATTTAGTTGTGTAACTAATGTCGCCAAAGATGAGCATGGATATTTGATTGTGATAAGTGGGTTAAGGACCAATCCTACTGCATCCTATGCTAGGGGCAGCTGCTAATGTAGGGAGGAGTGTATGTGACCCTATTGGCTAGTGTATGCTACTGGCCATCCAGTACTAGAATGAGAGAACATCTTTATACCATTAGGGTTGGCTATGTTACAAATGCTTTAGCCAAACACACATTGGCTTATGGACATGCACATGTTTTTCATTTTATGGTTATAGATATTGTTACACCAATAATAAGGGAAGGTAACATATGGAATAATACAGAAAAGAGGGAAATAAACTGGATTATGAGAATGAGGGCAGATAAAGGTAGAGGCCTTAATGAGAGGGCCTCACTCAAACCCATTTTAAGATCTAGACGCCTGATTACAAGCTACTCACTGAATTATAGCATGTCCTCATAACATTTTTGTAAATAGATTTAAATATGTACCAGTTTCTTAATTTTTCACAATAACTTTTCCCAATATTATAGTTTCACTTCTACTGTTCTATGAAGTGTTATATAGTAGGAGTGATAGATTTAATTTTGTATTTATTTAATAGGGTATGAATTATTGATATAATGAATTTATGTGTACATGAGTTTTTATTAAAACGTTTTTAAGTACATGTATATATAGAACGTATACATATATATTTGAAATAATTTCTTGAATTAATTGTGCATTCATAGTGCGTTGATTTTATAGTTATATGAGATTTTCATTTTAAATGTTTCTTATACGGTAATGAGCTCCAATGTTAGGAATATATTTTTATATTGTAATAAATTTATATTATTTATAGGTATATACACATGTAACATGATATACTCAAACAGTTTCATATTTACATACAATGACTCTATAACCCAGTGGTATAAAGTATAACATCTGATGTTGTAGAAGGCAACATCTTTATAAACATATTAATATTAAGTAGTTAACTTTAAAGAAACTAATTGAATAATTGATTTTATCATGTGATGACTATATAATGAGATATTTTAGCAGTTTTTAAAAATTCAATGGTCTGAGGAAGCTGTTTGTGAAAGCGCTTACCCTGGTGCACGAAATAAAACACTGATGGATAGTATTTAAGACTGTCGTATTTGAGACTATTTTAGTCTATTTTCAAGACTGGATTTTTTGGTGCTGTGTGGTTGGCTCCTCACATTATCTATAGTATTTGTTACCTTTATCGCATTCGTTGTTGAAGAGGCATTTACTCCAGTGGGTGTGTCACTCTACATACATTCACACACACACACACACACACACACACACACACACATATATATATATATATATATATATATATATATATATATATATATATATATATATATATATATATATCTTCTTAATGGCATATTAATTGCACACATCTTGGAGATGTCTTTATTCAGCTCTATCTCATAGAATCATTGGTTTACATGTAATACAGAAAATAACGCAATATTTGTCATAGCAAACATCAGTTCCTCAGTTGTAAGCAGCAAAGTAATGACCTTGTTTACTCACTTTATTTTGAGGTTGGTCATACATGCAAATGTTACTTGTCCCGCCTCATAAGACAGGAAAAACATATTTTGTGGTACATACTATTCACACATTCTGTCAGTGTTCTCTTTTGCTTAATGACTACAAGATTTCTTTTCACCACAGTTGAAACACAGCTGTACTCCTGAAAGTTTTTGGCACTTTTGACGAGCGTATATTACTGACCTAGCATCTGTTCTTCAAGATATATTTGCTCTGTACAGTATTGGAAATGGATCTGTTATTGGCTAGCTGTTGCTATCCACATCTACTGTATAGATACACAATATGAATGTGTTTTACCATGTCAAATTTTTCATAAGCTAAATGACCCAGAATATTAAATTATTTTCATGATTTATTCATTCAGTTTCAAAGATAATTTTATACTTATCTGTAGTTATACTCATATGTCAGACATTTCTAACCCAATACTTTTATATGATGCCTTGAATATGTATATAATACACTTTACATTTTTGTTAGTGCCTTTTAGTTCTAACACTTATATCAAGCATGTGCCGAGTTTAAATCAACACTGTTTATCAGTTTTGAGCTTTTCTTGCCAAAAGTAAAATTGCGTATCATTTTTCCCTTATATTTGTTAATTAATAAGTCTCCACTTGTGGCAGGTTAAGTGACTTGCTTATAGAATCAGACCTTGCTGTGCTTCAATAACTTGCAAATTCTTTTAAATGTTCTTATTTTACCTTTAATACATATTTACGTAACAATTCTTTCACCCACATCTTCTACAAAAGTGATTAAATCTTGTATACTTTTACTTTTCATGTTTATAGCAACATAATTGTAGAAAAGACTTAAATTTCATCTGTGCTCTGCTTCATCTGGATCTGAAGAGTCTGTTTCACATAATTGTTCTTACTATTTTTACTTTAATATTCATTTTTACTTTATTATTCGGCTCGCATTTTTTCCTAAACCCTTCAATTTCCACAATTAATTCATTTAACTATGTAGTTGTAATTTTATATTCTCAGAGCATTCACAGCTTCAGATAAGGTCAGATCTGCTTCTTATAAAGCCGACCACTTGATGATCATTGTTTATACCTCTTATCAATCAGCTAAATCACCAAATTCAGAGTCTTTGACTTTATTTTCTTAGTTCAATGACAGAAACACCACTAAGATCTGACAACTTTTAAAGAATAATTGATGAAATGTCAGTTTTCCAGGCTCACAATAATACCCGAAATGTTCCTTTTCCTCAAAGATAAACATATTAAATATCATAATATCTTCCTCCAACTGCCATATTCAAACAAGTAGAACATTTTGCCATGTCAGGCTTTTTTCACTAGTCAGCTTTTAATGGGGAAGAATTTACACTTTTCTGTCCACATCTTCCATCATTTTGATAAATTACTAGCAACAGAATTCTTGTTGGTTGCAATCAGACCATGTTAAAAAAAGAAATAGTTTGAGACCTTCTCATGAGTTTACGGAATAAAAAAACTTTATTTCAAATAAAGAATCAAATTCATACAGCAGATTTTATGTCTGAATAACAGAATAATTAGAATATCACAATAAATAAATGGTTTCAATTATAGCAAATTTGACACTTTTTTAAATACTTCTTGAAGCATGTGGAATATCTGTCAGAATGCACTGAAAAAATTTGTATTACTTTGATGTGTGTCTGTCTTCCATGAGATCTTTTCTGTCAAAAAAGTGAAAGATTCACAAAAGGGAAACTTTGGTGCAGACACAGGCATGCAGTGCTTGTCTTATGCATATAAGCTTTCAGGGTTCCTTCAGTTCATGCTGTCCCAGTATTAGTAAACTAAGTAGTGTATCAAGGACAGCTGTCTTTTTAATAATATGGGAATCCTTGGGGCACATTTCTGCAGCCACTGACTACAGATGACCCACAGAAACATAAAGATGTCTATACCTGATATCACTGTACAGAATGGAAGCAAGTACATTTCTACACACGGTGCATATGACCCTGCCCGTTTGTGTTACCTTAGAACATAATCTAGGAGTTAATATACATCAGTGTCTGTTAGCCTATGAATAGTATAAGCAGTGAATGCTGCCTGGCATTGAGGAATCCCCCCATCATTGTAATTATTCTCACTGATGGCTAAGCAGCCTTCATTTCAACAAAAACACGTCAACAATAGCAAGATCTCACATCTTCAAGTGGCGCCATCCAATGTATACCACCTGAGAGTGTGAGTCAAACGATGGGACATCTGCAACATGCTCTTAGCTAAATATAGTAAGTATATTTTTTGGTCACCTGTATTACCAAACATATAATGAAAAGTATCCTGGACCAAAAAGATCTAATATGTTACATTCCACCGCCTGTCCTAGAAGTCTGGGTCTGGATCTTCTGGAATTTTTATTCATTTGCAGGCAATGTTTCACATTTTGAGTGGAACCAATACAGAGGAAAGCAAAGTGTATTTATACAGACCAGTACCAACAGGAAAAAGGTTGCTGAAGACAAATATCATAACATTTACAGAGGCAGATCACATAAGTAAGCCAACAATAAGCATGCACAACATGGCTTCCTATCATGCACTTAACTGAAACACATTTCAAGTCTGTTTGTTGTAGATATAACAGTATCACACAGGCAGCACATGCCTTGTGCAGCATATTCCAGGGGCCAGTTCACAGACAGACTATCCTCTTAGTATAATATGTTCTGATGAGCCCCACTGCTATACGGGCAACTTTGATAAGTTTCCTGTTAAGGTAAGCACAGAACACTACTCCAACCACTTGTAGCATGAAAAGAACTTAATTTATGGTAAAGGCATTATGTTGCAAGCATCACATACTATGATAACTTTGAGGGCTGAATGGAGTAACTGTATGTGAAAGGGTGCTGGCAATAAACTCAAATAAATGAACACTTTAAAAGAAATGTTACTTTTAATACATAACTTACTCTATAAATCATTCTGTGTGTCTTCTAACAGGTAGACTATCGCTGAGAGAACAATATACCCAGGACACCAAGATGGGATTTGTTATTAATGCAATCTATGCCATGGCACATGGTCTCCACACAATGCAGCAGGCTTTATGCCCAGGATTCCGTGGGCTGTGTGATGCTATGAAACCAATTGATGGGCAAATGCTTTTGGACTTTCTGATGAAGGTTAACTTCACTGGAGTTACTGGCAACCACGTTTACTTTGATGAGAATGGAGACTCACCAGGAAGGTAATAACAATCTTTCATTTTCTAATTAAGAAATTCAGTTAAACTATTGCTTGCATTATGTAATAAAATATTTCAACATGATTTTTGTGCTTAATATATAATGCAATGTTTATTTTTATAAAGCGTGCCACTATTATACATGGAGAAAACCAAAAATCATAGTAGATGTGCTTGATCACATCAACACCACCTTCAACTTATTGCATATATTTAGTTATTTATCTGATTGTTCACTTATTTTTGGCAGGACATGGATGTAACCACAAAATCACCACTTTGTGGCTATGCATATATAAAACAAAAATGTTTGACCTAAAAATCATATCTTTTCTGAAATGTGACAGCTGAAAAGTCATCTTACTCCAGAATTACTGGAATACCTATTTTCTGACATTAATGGACTGAGTCAATTGATTACACTGGTTTCATGATGTACCCCGTGGTTACCTGCTAATAGTGAATAGTGGTATCAGCAATGATAGGAGGATCAGCATTTAAGTTCAGGGGGTGACTTTTACATGTAAAAAATGTCAGCTCAGTAGAAACAATCTTAATAAGTCATTTTTGGAAAACATGGCCATAACCTGCAAATTCAATGCATTATAGGATATACAGTATAAAGCCACTAATAGCAAAACACTGGTTAGACATAAAAAGCAACATGATAATGGAAATTAATATTGAGCATCTTTGTTCTTTATTATAATTTAGAACTTCATCAGGTCCTAATGAAGTATGTAGACCAAAGTCTTCACAGAGGAACATTGTTCTTGAATTCTTTCATAACAGACCATCTCTCTTTGCAACTATTTTGCCTTTCCTCTAGTGTGGCTGATCGAGTATTATATGTCTTGCGACCAAGTTGTTAATGGGAGTTTAGATACTTCATTTTCATGTTTATTAAGGTGTTTACAATCTTAAATTTTGTACATGAATGTAATAAACAAATATTACATTTGTATGCTGTGTCCGTACAGCCATCCATCCATCCATACATGATATGATGCTACACACCCAACCAACGCTTTTGATTCATTTGTTATCCATGTAAACCCACTGGAAAAGTATCCTATTTCACAGTTTTGTTGCAGTGTTCACTATATGATTCATTTCTTGCTCCAGGGTCTTTTGTTTATATCCTGTGTTGCATATCATAATTACTGGGCAGCCATACTGCCTGATTACATTATTGCAATTGATATTACATTGCTTCATTGTTCCTCTCAAACTGCATTAACAATTGCAAATCTCTATGAAATCACAACTTAACAAAACAAACTGAGAAACATATACCTGTGGAAAGCAATCCATCAACATTGTATTGCTAGTTATACAATTCATCTAAGTTACTCTATAGAAACCTTAAGACATTGTGGTAAATAAGAAGCATATGCAGCAGCCATAGCTCTCAAGAAATCTGGGCTAAGACTAAAATAATGACGGGACAAAGGCCCTAAAAAGGGACATATTTTAAATATTACTCTTATGCACTTAAAAAAACTACCTCATATGTCATGCTTTGTGACTAACTGCACAACCAAACATGGCATTGGTCTGAGGTTGGCATAATGGTTAAGGTATTTACCTTACAAACACAAGGTGCAGGGTTTGATTCTCATCTGGGTTAACTGGCTAGGCTTAAAATAGCCCAAAATGGCAGTTAGCCTAGTACTAATCTATGAGCCTATGAGCAAGCCTGAAACTAAGGGCATCCCAAAGCAGCAATGAATTGCTTATCTCATAAACCAACACATCCTGTAGCTCATGAATCTAATTTTAATAGGTATGACATCCTAGAGGGCTTTATCAATTTTAACTTGAAGCCGCCCTCTGAGAATTTTTACTCTCTCTCTCTCTCTCTCTCTCTTCCGTCTATGTCTCTCTCTCTCTGTCTCTCTCTCTTGTTTGACAGTTGGAAATTTAATTTCCCTGACACTTATCATGAACCATACATAGCTTCTTGGATTTATCACAGTTGGATTTTAGGAACATAGGAACATGGGAGCAAGAGCAACATTAAGCAAGTGATCACAATAACCATAAGATGTTTTTGTCATACTCACCTTTAAGCAAACACTCTAAAGTTTGCATTTCCCTTTTCAAGTAATTAACAGTACTTCACCCCAAAATTAAGATTGCACATGAAGATCCTGGTAAAAATTTGTGTTTACCCACCCAGTCATTAAGGCTAGCCTTAGACATCATCAAAGTATTACTCTGTTTTCTGTAGTGGTAACTTATCCAAAGAATGGGAATGCATTGAATTTGAAGCCTATCTCTCCCATGAGTCTTTTATTTATTAGTGCAGCTTTTGGTCCATATTTTGGGTGTTTATCAAGCCACTGTTTTGTAAAGAAAAAACAGGTCAAATAGAATTGTGTCTTTCATGGCTAAAAAAGTAAAACATAGGTCACTTCAGAACAGCATAGAGGCCATTAGTTATAAGAAGAGTCATGCTAATCTATCACAACAGTTGAAGGAGTTAAGGCCATTCATTTTCTTGGTAAGGTACCTTTGTGGTCTTTCTAGCTGGGCAATATGCTTCAGTTTATACATACTAAAGGGGGAATTGTAGTCAGTGATATGTCTGATAAGCTAATAGTACAGTGGCAGACTAACTTCTTTGGATCTGAAGATATTCTCTTTGTAATTAACTGGGACAGATAGCAGAATTTCCTGACTGTGATGGAGACATGCTGACCAAATGAGACAGAATTGTCCACACAAGTACCTAGGTCTCTTATGACCATATACCATTTATAATATATATTTGGAGGGAACGGCTTTTTTGCTGAATACCACTATACTGCATTTATTTTTTACATTTTTTACATTTTACCTGAGGTGGTTGCAGTACATGAGGTATGTGCATATTCCTAACATTGCTGGTACTGTTTAGCATTAGTTGGTGAACACTCAGCAGTGCCAACGTCTAGTCATCTCAAATTTGGTCAGCTGCTCTTTTGGGATGTTGGACAGCATGTCTGCAAAATAAATGCCAAACAGGAAAATGCTCAGCACCCATCACTGAGGCACCCCACTACAATTTTATGTTCATAGAGGGTATCATTCACTTTCACAACCTGGGGTATTTGGATTTTGCAATTCAGTAGATAACAGAAGGATTAACTTTTCATATTTTTTTAATATTGCCACCGTAAGGGGTAATGTCAAAACCTTGTCTGAATCAAGTTAAGCAGTGTACATTGAGTAGTCAGGAGACCGAACCATAGCTTTGCATGTAGAGCTGGTGAGGCTGGTGGACCTATAATTGCCTGGATCTGTAGAGGTGCCACCCTTGTGTAATGAAGTCACACTTACTGCTGTCCAGGTATCAGGCACAAACTCTGCGGACAGGCAGAGTTTTAACAATTTAAGTAGTGACTTGGATAATACATATTTGTCACTGATGAGCATCCATCCCGGTATGTTTTTCTGATCCCAGGGAGGTATTATTTTTATACTTTGACAGGAATTTAAGACTTGTCCCAAGGTGATTTCAGAGAAACTAAACTTTTGGAAATACTGGGAAAACAATGTGAGTAAGTGGAATACAGTTAGCACTATATTTGTCTGTCATCTGAATAGGAAGACTCAGTTGTCACAGGCCTTAGCCTCCCGTGCACAATGTACAGGGTTAGATCCTGACCTCTGGCCATTGCCTGTGTAGAGTCTGCATGTTCAGCCTGTATCTCTCTGGGATTCCTCATACTTATCAAAAAAGCATGATGGGTGTTTCCACCTTAAACATGACCAATAATGGATTTGTGGGCAGCCAGCATCCTCTAGATGGTGCCCTATAGGGGGAAGTGTTGTTGGACATCTACTGTGGTGTGCAGTATCCTTAAGATAGGAGAGGATGGACCTCAGATGAGTGTCATGTCAGGACTAGCCACCTGACAGTGTTTGCTTTGATCATGTTTAGTAATGTCATCGATAAAGTGATGGCCTACCCCATGGGTCCATGTTAAGTCTGGGAGAGGGTGCCCTTGTTGACCAGTTTGTGCCTGCCATAAAGCCCAGAAGCCAGTGCCCAGTTGTGCCCAGTTGCGCAGCTTGGGCTATCTGGAACATCTTTGCTTAGGGAAAGCTAAGTATAAAGCTAATCAACCTGCCAAACATGAACTAAGGATTGTTCCACTCAATATAGCCTTACTTACAAGATCCAACTTGGAAGTGGATGACATGATAGCAAGGGGGAGGCTGCGCTTCCTCTGCATCCAAGAATCAAGAAGCAGGGGCAGCAGAAAAGTAGGCAAGAGCAAATGAGGGAGTCCAATAAAGAGCTGTATGGATTGTTTGAGAGAAGATTTGTGACAGTCAGATATAAGTATCAAAGAAGGTAGGAGAGTGACATTGTACTGAGAGAAATGGTGACAGTTGGCAATACAACATGATGGCATGTAGAAAATGAGAAAAAGGAAGTAGACGATGAAGATGATGATGATAATGATATCCTTCAGATCGGAAATGTGCAATCATTGTTGATGAGCTCAGTGCATTGTTTAAAATGATTCCTTATTTTCCTAACATAAATGAAAAAAAGATGTCTAGTTTTCTTTGGTATATGTAGGTACCTTGAAAGTTTGTACTCTTACATTTTGTAATAATAATTTTAAGTTCCTGATGGGCATGTTTCAATGTGCTCCGGAGGTGAGGTAAATAGAGATTTATAGCAACCTTTCATCATTTTCCTTCTTTTTATACACTTCTTTAATACAAGATGTCCACCAGAGCTTTATTCTTGAAATTATCATTACATTTAGGGTAGGCGGGCACTGACATTTCTATGCAGCCATTTAGATGTTGGTAACAAGTCAGAGGTGAAGAGGAGTCTATTTGAGGAGATTGTTGGGAAATCTGTATACATCTTCAACAAGCTGAAGTAGGTTTTCCTTGGTGAAGCCTGTTAAGGCAGTCTCAGGGGTGGAGCTTGTACCACTAGAACATGACAGACTTGTGGTCAGGGTAAACAGATGTGGATGGAATATAGAGAGTGGCTCGGCTGGATAGGAATAGCTGAAGGATACTAGTGCCTGTAGTGGGTAGTGCTACAATATCCTCTGGAACATCGACATTAACAAAGTCTAAAAAATGCAGACAATATATAAATTTAAAGGTGTAAGTTTTCCAATTAATCTTTGGGTAAACAAAATCGCAGAGCAAGAAGATATTTCATTTGACATTTAAACCTTAACATTGTTAACATAATTGTCATGATCTTTGGGGTCATTGACTGGGATCTTTAAATAACAATGAAGTAACAGATTTGTTAATGGTGATTTGCCTCTCCAGGATCTCTAAGTTAGGCTAGTGGGCAATTTGACATGAAGCAATAATGTTTCTCGCAAAAACAGGAACTTCCACACAATTGCCTAGAGACCTAAACTCATGATATATGTTAAACTTTGTTATAGAGGGTGTATAGTCACTGCATTGAAACCATGTCTCATTAATTACATACATATGAATGTGTTTTAGTTACGAGAGGAACTCACATTCAAGCAATTTTCTGTTTAGATTTTTTAGCACTGAGTAGTGGCATCATAATGTTGTCCAAATTCGAGCTGGAGTTTGATATGTCAGAATGACCAGTAGGAGGACACTGCCTAAAGAGTACTATGGCAGTCTGTGGAAGACTTGGCATGAGTTGTCAGCCATGCCTGATGAAAGAGTAAGTCTTATGTACCATCTCACCCCAGGATGACACTTACGGATCCCCTTACCACAATTTCAGCTAGTTAGCCAATTGTTAAAGCCAAAGAAAAGTTCTTCATCTTCCCCAACATATCAAAAGAATACTTTGGACCTTAATCTATGAAAAAAACTACTGCCATGAAACAGAATCGCAAATACACAAAGATGGAAACACGTACACACATTTAAACTCACACTCACTCACCCGCAGGTGTCTGCTTGAAAACACACACACATACACACAGACATAAACACACACACACACGCACACACGCACACACACACACACACACACACACACACACACACACACACACACACACACACACACACACACACACACACACACACACACACACACACACACACACACACACACACACACACACACACACACACACACACACACACAAGTAAATACAAACACACACAAGCACAGTTGAAATAACCATTATTTCACTTATACGTTATGTGCTTATATTTAACCTGGTCCACAAAAAAAAGAAAATACAGAATAATTAAAAACCGCATTCAGTATCTTTTCTTTCTTGTATTTGTCATGAAACTGGCAATGGCTTCCCAGTGATGTTGGTCTTTTCATTTGAGAAACACTGCTCTAATCAATTAGCCCCATCTAAAATACATTCAGTCTCCCAGGAATTAACCTTTCCCATGCTCAACAAGTTGTGTACTCGTCTTTCCAACAAAACATGTTTTCATTCTGTTACAGAACAAAGAGAGCAGTCTGTCTTCAGCAGAAGGAATTTAATTTTCTTTCATTTACTTGCATTGTATATCCCAATGAGATTGTTGTACTTATCACGGAGTAGTTATTGCAGCATGTATGTTAGCTATGCAGAGTTTGACTACAGTATAATTCACTGTCACTCACTGCTTGATTATGGATGATGCTGAGTTCACACATGATATGCATTGTTTACACAGGAGAGTGAAACCAAAGTGTGTACATTTTTTCAAAGTTGGCTATGTTGCATCCCCTATGGTGGCGTGGTGACTATTAGTAATATAAACTATGCTTACTTTAAAGACAAATGTCTTACCTTTTGAAAATAACTCAAAAGTATACGGAATCTTTCTATACCTTCCCCTTCATACTTAAACGCTGAACTGAAGACGCCCATAATATGGAGTGCACATGCAAACATCTGTGTACGTGTTGCTGCACAGATAGTGTTTTCTACATGTACTTTCTTTCACTATTTAATGCCTGCATGTGTAGCACCTACTTTGGTTTTAAACTTATTGCCATCAGATTTCCAGTCTATTACATTTATGGTAAGAGTGCTACTTATGTTAACACATATTGCAAAGACTATTGTATTTAATTAAAAGTAACAATTTATCATAATTAATAGTGATAAACAAAACATTTCCTATACCAGAGACACACCTCTTCGGTCAAACACTGTCGCAAGAAATCTAGGCACTCTTGTCGATTATTTCTTATAGTTTGACCATTATGTTACTTAGTGGCAGCAGTCAGGAAAGTCTTCTAACTGGCTTATGTAATTTCTAAGGGCATCTCCACTAGATCGAAAGAAGTTGTAATTCCCTTTTACTTATATCTCATCAGATCTGTTATTGAATATAATGCCCTTTTTAGCATGTATTTGTGTAAACATATAAGTCAGCTTGAGAGATCTCATAGGTTCCTAACTAAAAACATAAATGGCCTCAAAAATCTTAGTTATGAGGACAGACTGACAGCCTGTACTCTGTACTCAGTACTTAGTTTGACTCTGTACTCGGTTTCTTATAGACTATTTCATGGTGATCTGTGTCCAGTCTTTTGAGCTATGAAAAGATCCAACCTTATTTAACTGTCTGTCCCTTCACAGTTCCTCAAATACCAGGTTAAAAGAACAACATCTTCATCAATAAATAGATCTGCATCCCTGTGAATCCCTCAACAGTGGAACAAGTAGCATCCTTGCTCCTTTCAAGGTAAACCTAAATAACTGAATGAGCAGCCTGACATTCTTTCCCACCCTATCTTCTACTGCCTTCCTTCAGGATGCCGATGGCATTCAAATGTGGGTTATTGGCTGGGGTTGCAGACCCAGTACTTATGAATGAATTTATGAACCTGTGAATAATGTGTTATAAGCTCTGTAGTACAATATTGAGCTACACTTTTATTTTATTGTTGACAAACTTACCATTTACTTTGCCATGGTAACAAGTTTGAATGTATTTCTGTTCTATGCTAAACCTTTTTTTTTAATTGGTAGTTGCAATTTACCTTTACTAAAACAATGCCATTTAGCCAAATTGTCCATAATAAATACTAATTTCTCTGTTATTGGATGAAGCCAGTTTCTGAGAGTTATCCTATAATCTTAGACATATTGAATAAATGAACTTGTTTCTCAATACATATGGAAGTGTAGACTGGGTATCTTTAACGTTTTGCTCTCACTCAAGGAAGGGGTGCAATTAATAAATGAGGTAAACACATGATGGCTAACTCTCTATCTGAGGCATCAGTAGCTTTTATGATGAGTTAGCTAAAGTTAGCTAGAGTGCCAGGAAATTTAATGGGTATGCACAATCAATAAATGACTCAAGAGATATGGAAATTAGCGGAGTGGTCATTCTTATAATGATATATTAAGACTCATAATCACAAAGACTGTTAACTGTTTCCTCTTTAAATCAGTCAGTAAACCTACAAGACTAGTCTGTTTACACGGATCACAAATATATGTTGTGCTGAACAATCATTTGATAAGATGATACAAACGAATAATGGATAAATCTGTCTTCATTGTCAAGTAATTTTGCTAAGTGCTTCAGTGCAATCAGTATGAGTCATGTGGGAGGTGTATTGAGGTGAATGGATTAATTAATCAATTACTGGATGCCATTATATGCTGTGAAAATATTGTAATAGTTTTAATATCTATCATCACTTTTACAGTCATGTTTATCTTGTTATGATTGCATAATTTAATCAGTGTGTTGACTCTAGCTTTGTTAATAATTAAATAAAATTAATTGCAATTGCTTTTCAATTATGCCTTTGCAATTTCTGGCACCAACTAGACTTGTTATTGTGTTTTACATATGTATTATATATTGGTATTTTGTATATATCTAGTTAACATTTTTGCATAATAACTACTCCAGTGGTATAGTACATAAGGACTAATGCTCTCACTCTAACAACCAACATTTGTGATTGATGTCAAGAGATTAATTTCAGTGCATACACACATTAATACTTCAAATCTCAAGTCTTCTGCCAGTATTTAAAGACTGCTGTTGGGTAGGGTCATAGTTCATATCACTGAGTAACTATACCTGTGATGTTCCTCAGTAATGAATAGTGAATTTTGAAATGAAGCTTGAGAGGTCACTTACAAATAATTTGGTTATGCAATTCTTTTGCTAAAAGTGACATTAGGCTGGACCTAGGAGCATTGCTCAGAGGTCATTTGTGAGTATGATGATTGAGTAAATACTGGTTTTATGAGAGTCAGTTTTGTGAATTTGAATTCTGTAAAGTAGCCTGCATGAAAGGATACTTTTCATAAACTTGTTAGTCGCTTATTTTAATTTTGTGCATGTGTTTGCATATACACGTGTGTGTGTGTGTGTGTGTGTGTGTGTGTGTGTGTGTGTGTGTGTGTATGTGTGTGTGTTTTTTCGATAGCTTCCATTCAAAGAATGACTCCTCATACCCCACGCACCTAAGTACAGTTATGCTAATGGTCAGTATGTCTTTGATGCAGTAACTTCTCTGAACCACAGGCTCACACAATTAGCAATATTTCCACAAACGGTCTTGCTTAAATTTTATGACTGCATGGTGACTTGCCATGATTCTAAATTATTATTCAGATCTTATTTCTTATTAACAAAGAACTATAAAATAATACAAACAATGCCAGCGTTTTTCCTTATTTAGATTAAGGTAACACTTAACAACATTAAAATTTTACAGCTGTTCAGTCACTGTGCTGTTTTGTAGTTTACTCCCTTAACAGTGGGTACCTGCTAATAGTATTGCTTTGCCCTCATGACAAAGAAAACAAAACAGCTGCAATAAGTAAATGTTCTAAATTGATTGATATCTACTTATTCTTCTGCATTAACTAATATTTCCTTAATGATACAGCTTGAAAAGTATTCTGTTCATCTCAACCTGCTCCATTTTCCCTTTGCTATGCACATGCTCACTCCAATCCTCTACCCTACACCCTTTCCTATCCACCCCTCTTTCATTACAGTTTTACTCCCATAGACCATTCCCCCATACACCACCACTCAGTCAACTACTCCACAACTACACCCTAGTATCACCTACATATCTTATTTTCACAAACTTCACCTCTATTCTTATATACTTTAATAGTTACTCTACAAAATGCCCAACACCATAGATTTAATTTTTATTTTCTCTCTCAGCACTCCTCTTCTCATATTCACCTATTCCACGTCCCTCTATAACATGCAATTCTTATTATCTTCAAGAATTCCTACCCCAAGTACAACTCCACAGCCCAATATAACTAGCTTCTGTAACATCTCATCATCTTTATTCAGTTGTAGCAATGTCAACACTACCAAATTCAGACTCCTCCCTGTCAACAACAATCTCAAAATAACCCCCTATACTTTGGCTAGGTCCTCTTCTAAAACCAACTACTTCACACACTTTATAAACCATCTAGTGTTACTATCTCAAAGTGGAGACTACATCCAAATCACATCGCGTCCCTCTCTCCTAATATCAACCATACCCCCTCTCCATCCTCTAAGTCACCTACTATCACTCAAAACCTATTCATAATAGCAATCAGCACATGGAGCATACGTAACAAAACTACAGAATCTCATGCCTGTCTCTCTGAATATACCTCTGGTATTGTACAAAAATTTAGCAAAAGCCACATATATCAGACACTGAAATAATGGAGAAGATAAGAAAGACTGAAAAGGGGAGACATAACAAAGAGGGAAACACAGAAGGAAGCCATCAAGAGGGTTGTGCTGGAGAAGCTGGTAGAGGAAGAGGTGCTGTGTTTTTAGTGGGTAATTGATCCCAGTTGTTTTTCAATGTTTGTGTTTCTTTTTGTTAATGTAAGAGGTTATTTTGTGTAGGACATAGGTTAGAGGGGTAGGGAAAAAGGGAGGTTGAAGCATACGTAACAAAACTACAGAATCTCATGCCTGTCTCTCTGAATATACCTCTGGTATTGTACAAAAATTTAGCAAAAGCCACATATATCAGACACTGAAATAGATCCAACTGGTTACAATATCCTACAAAATGATTGACTCCTAAAGAAAGAGGGAGTGTAGCTATAATCTATTGTAACTCCTTAACCATTGTATCCTTTCCTAAACCCATCCCAGCTTTTGTCAACATGGAACTTTTATTAGCATCATTACAAATAAATAATAGTAAACATTTATGCATAGCAGCAGTATATATTCCTCCAAGCTAAAATATTCCTGTTTTTGAAGATTTTCTATCTTGGACAACCCAAACTATATCCAACAAAACTGTCATTCTAGGGACTACTAACATCAATTGGCAAAATTTAATCTCAAACTCCCCAGCTAATAGTATTAACTTGCACAGGTATACACAGCTTGTCACATGTCCTACATAAATTATTTATTTATTTATTTATTTATATATATATTTTCATTTGAATAACCGGGTAGTGTCCGACTGGGTCAGAAGCCTATTTTCATTGGAGAAAAGCTCCATGGAAGATTACATAGTTAAACATTTGTACACATGACAATTACAATAGGAGCTCAAATGCAAGTTCCTTGACATTGTATCTAAAAACATATAACAGTGGTAGTACAAAAAGCTTATACTATTCATAAGACAAAACAAATATATATATATATATATATATATATATATATTTTTTTTTTTTTTTTTTTTTTTTTTTGCAAGATAAAAATATCACAGACTGAGGCTAAGAAGGCTCAATTGCCAAGAAATATTGACAATGGGTGGTGGAGAGAAGGAAGTTAGGCAGTAAGAGGTTAAATAAGTTAGCTTGGTGGAGAACATGAGCAAAGCCTATGTTTGGTGAAATATTCCTTTAGAGACTGTTTAAATGAATGTATACCATTGATGGACAGAATATGCTGAGGTAGTGAATTTCTGTGTTTGGCAATGATATGTGAATATAAGGAGACACCATGAGAGTTTTGTTTTTTTTAACCTTCAACAATACTTTATCAGGAGACCTAAGAGATTTTAGGTTAGTAAAGGTTTGGACAAGGTCAGATAGAGCTGGGCATTTGTCAGGTTTGAATAAGACTGTATGGGCAGCTAGTAGCTGAGTCAGAGTAAGCAGGTGAAGGAGCTCCAACCAGTTCAGCTAGATAAGGGCAGTGCAATGGTGAGATCTTTGAGACTGATTAGTGGCAAATTTGGCTATTTTGTTATAGCAGGATTCAAGGCTATTCAGTTCAGATTTGCGAAGACTGGTAAATATTTGTGAACAGTAAATCAGGGAAGAAAAGAGATGGGTTCTGGCTGTTGTGAGTCTGGCTTGGTCTGTAAGATATTATTTAGACCTATAGAGGCAACCCAGTTTGACATGAACCTTTTTAATTGTTAGTGTAACGTGTTTGTCAAACTTAAGTCCACTATCAGTTGTGACACCAAGATGTTTTGTATGTTCAACGGGTTATATTTTTGTGCCATTGGAGGAGGAAATAAAAATAGGTGGCTGGTTGGTTGTTGTTGAGGTATTATAGAAGACCATAAGCTTGGTTTTATTGGGATTAAGTATTTGTTGATGGACTGTTAAGTAGTTTTCAATATTGTGGAGGGCTGTCTGAGTTTTTTCTTGGAGTTCCTTGATAGAGGGGCAGAGCAGATTAGGGAAGCATCATCAGCATATTGTATGACTGAGGCTGGATTTGCTGAGGAGTTTAGATCATTGGTAAAAATTGTGAATAAAAGTGGGCCAAAAATAGATCCTTGTGGGACTCCTACACATATAGGCAGTTGTGGGAGAGTTTATTGTCCCATAAAGTGGCTTGTTTCCTATCTGAATACTAAGTTTCCAATCTGAATACTAAGTTCCCTATCTGAATACTAAGCAGGCAACCAGAATTCAACTTGGACTGGATCCTAGTCTCAGATCAGCACTCAAATATTCCAACACTGTACCCCCCCCCCGATTGCCTAAGTGACCATTTACCAGCTTTTAAACATAGAACCCCTACTCAGGTATCCAAACCTCACTCATATAGAACATCTAGAAATTTAACCAACTTCAATCAAATAACTTTCAGTAACTCCCTAAAAGCTCTGAATTGTACCCCACTAAAACATTACTCTTAGAAGAAGCTATAAACTATTTTAATACGGTTTTCTTTGATACCCTAAATCCTTTAGACCCCATTTGGTAAAATAGAGCAAAACTTAATCATGCTCTTTGGCTTACAAAACCTACAAGACAAATTCTTCTTTCCAGAGACCAAGCTGGGAAAGAATGGGGTAAAAATAAAAAACAAGCAAATTAAGTTAACTTCAAACAACTTCATAACAAAACCAAGAAATCAGTTAAAAATGACAAAAAAAAATTTCCCAACAATTATCTAGTCAAAGAAAAAAATCCAAAAAGTTCTGGAAATCAGTCTCTTCTCTCCTTAATCTTGGAACCACACAAAACCCATCACCATCATCTAACGACTCAAAGCAAATAGCCCATATTTTCAACTCCCACTTTATTGATAGCATTCTTAAACTTGTCAATGAAACCCCACCAAAAACAAACCCCCCAACAATAAGCTAAGCCCCCCCAAACCCACTTCATGAGAATCCCATACCACATATCTCACTCCAATGAGATACCACTAATAGTACCCCAGTAACTCTAATAGTCTCCTTAAAACCAGTGCCCACCTCTGTAGTATTTAAATTGCTCACTAAACTAAGACCATGCTCCCTATCTCCCAATAACTTCCCCTCTGAATACGTGAAACTTGGTTTGGATGCAGTAGCCTACCCCATCAGTATTCTAATTAACTGATCCATCTTCGAATCCACAGTCACCCAAATCTGGATGAAATCCATTATAACCCCATTGCACAAAGGTAGAAATACTAATAATCTAACTAACTATTGACCCATTTCCATTCTCTCACCATTATTTAAAATATTGGAAAAGTGTATAGACACTCAACTACTAAAACACCTGTCTGACAATAATCGCATAGCCCCCACCCAAAAGCACAGCTTTCATCCTTCACAGAGTACAACTACAGTCTTTCTTTCACTGATACTGTGAACAAAGCTCTGGACTTTGGTCTAGTGACAACAGCAGTCTTATTTGACCCATCCAAAGCTTTCAACACAGTATCACATACTAAACTACTCCAATAACTACCAACATTAGCATGCTCAGAACATACCCTCACCTCGTTTTCCACCTACCTGAACAACTGACAATAATTTGTCGGATGGCAAGACAATCAGTCTGGTTATCTGGTTAATAAGACAGGAGTCACCAGGGGTCCATTCTTGGACCTTTGCTTTTTAATATATTTATAAATAATTTCCACACAGTCTCCCTACAAAGTTCACTCATCCAATATGCTGACAATTCTACTATCATATCCTTTGCTAGCAACTGCCTAGATCTCCTAAAAAAAACACAAAACACCTTCTCAACCATAGAAACTTGGCTTAACAAAGCTCAGTTACTACTAAATCCCCAAAAACTAATCAACTACTGTTTTCATCTAAACCACATCCACACGACTAAAAAATTTACTCCCAAAACAAGACTGAAATTGAAGTAGTGAAAACAGCAAAATTTCTAGGCATTACCATAGATGTCAAACTATCCTTCGAACAACACATTCTTAATACAATAAAAAAACACATTTTAAACTAGGCAAACTCTACAGACAGAAACACTACTTGGATAAACCCACAAAAATAAAACTGGCAAATACCCTCCTAGTATCTTCCCCCACTGTATGGTTCCCACATCTTTACCAACCTTCACACATCTCTAAGCAACAGGAAACTGCAATCATGCAATTATAAAATTGGAAATTTGCCTCTGGCCTACCAAATTGCACACATCACTGCCAGGCCACAAAGGAAGTGAAATGGTTTGAATTCCACTACTACCTTCATTATACCCAAGTAACTCTTGCTCACAAACTCATATCCAACCAAGAAAACTGTCCTTCACTTTGTTCAATCCTAAAATCCTACATCCCCACCTGGAATCTTCAGTCTATTAATAAACAGCTTCTAAGCATATCCAAACCCAATAAAACAGCTGGACAAAGTTTGTACTCCCACCCACAAAATTATGGAATGCCCTACCCTCTCTGTTACACAACTTGATTCCATAAAAACCTTCAAATCTGCTCTAAAAAGCCACTCTCTTATGAATCAGATCTGTCCTTCTGCCCACAACCATAAACCACCATAAGCACATTCTAAGACTTTACTGGCTACTGTGACTATACTAGATTTCAGATAGTAATTTGCAAATCCTCTGAACTTGTTTGACTTCTCTATATCAGTTAAAGTATGCAAATTGCTGTCTTGTCTTTATAATCATTATTTAGGCTAAATCCTTATCTTTTTATGTATTGCTGTATATAAAGGAACTGTTTATTCTGAATGTATCTACTGTATTTTTCTCTCTATACAACGAATGCCATTAAAAATACTATATGTATTACCAACACCTAGACATATTCTATAAAACTGCACTCTGTGTATGACTAAACACTGTGAAATTTTATAAAACTTTCTGCACACTGTTTTATTATTGTAGATAATATCTTGTAATATTTTTAATCTGTAACTGGAGCTTTTCTCCCAGGGCCTCCACTGAAAATGAGTTCCTGACCCGGTGGACTTTCCCAGTCAACACATTTCAATAAATAAAATAAATAATAAATAAAACTGTCCAATATTATTGTGGATTTTCAGCTGTGCAGTTTTATGATTGCTATAATATTATCACATATCTGTACAATTAATCCTTCCAACAATTAATAAGATTTGTTTTCTGATTATTATTTATCACTTACCATTCTTCTGATCATAAAAGGGACACCGTAGGTGGTATTCATAGTCCCACTTGCTTAGTGGTTATTCGGGAAAGGCACTGCTACACCTATATGCTAATTCAGTAGTCTCAAATTAATTCTTATTGAATAAGTAAATGTGATGGCCTTTTTACAAATACTCACTTCTGGTAAAGGTATAAAGTAGCCGAAGCTAATCCTTAAGTATGTGCAAAGTCTTGTGTCTTTGGGCTTTTCCCGGTTAGGGGTCGCCACAGCGGAACTCCGGTCCGCTAATGATTGGCAGTTGATTTTTACGTACCGAGTTGCCAGCCCTGACGCACAACCTTCAACGAAGGTGCGCCCATTCACGCATGTCTCCACGCAGAAGACGCTCTAGCTGAGAATCGAACCGGACAGCGTCTTACTGTGAGGCAAAGTACTCTGTGAAAATGTAAGGGCTCATAGGTTTTTGGGTATTGTGAACAAACAAAGCTATGCACAAGCACTGTTGAAGTATTTAAGGCAGGTGGCATGCTGAGCATCTTTTAGTATTAATTTTTAAAAATATTAAGGGGTTTCATAAGTTCTGTATAGGAGTATTCTTGTGTGGACTCCCTGTTGGTTTCTTTAAAGTGTGGAATGGAGAAGATAAGAAAGACTGAAAAGGGGAGACATAACAAAGAGGGAAACACAGAAGGAAGCCATCAAGAGGGTTGTGCTGGAGAAGCTGGTAGAGGAAGAGGTGCTGTGTTTTTAGTGGGTAATTGATCCCAGTTGTTTTTCAATGTTTGTGTTTCTTTTTGTTAATGTAAGAGGTTATTTTGTGTAGGACATAGGTTAGAGGGGTAGGGAAAAAGGGAGGTTGAAGAGGAGTTGGGCTTAGGAGGACGTCCCAGTCCACAGGACCTCAAGCATTTCCACTGACGTGATGGTTGGCACCGACCGGGGCAGCAAGTCTTCAACTCACTAAAAAGCATCATGAAAGGTGTTTCTCCACTATGTGCTCCACCACATACTGAACAAAGTCTCAAAGCCCGCAGTCTGTAAGGCTTACCAGTGCCATCACTACGACACTGTGAGGATGTTCTAGTAGAGCATATGTTGAACACTCCCTGACCTGGGAAGAACATGGATGGGGTGCTCCTAGGGATTCTGGACCTGTGGAACAAATAAAGAGAAATAGGAAAGAAAGAAAGAAAGAAAGAAAGAAAGAAAGAAAGAAAGAAAGAAAGAAAGAAAGAAAGAAAAGAAGGACAAAGGAATACATAATAAAATACCAAAAGAAAAAAAAAGGAGGGGGGGGGAGTAAAGAGACAAACAAGAAATGGATACAATTAATTCTCTCATAATGTAATACATCAGCGCAATCTATATTAACAGTTATTATTATTATTTTTTTTTTTACTTTTATTAAAACTTTATTCAAATAAAGGAAAATTCTGAGAAATGCTTCTGGAAAAACAGGAACAATAAATATATTGCTATCTAGTGGTGGTAATTTTTACATTTGCAGTCTACTCATACCAATGACATATGCTGGTGTAATGTAACAAATGGTAATACATTTAAAATTTGTAAATGATATGGGTTATGCCTTGGCTATCTTTGTGTGTGAAATACTTGTGCATTTATAGTTATGAAATAAATAAAAACTAAAAAAAAATAATTGATTACTTAAAGTTTCTTTTTAAATGTAAATATATATATACATATATATATATATATATATATATATATATATATATATATATATATGTGTGTGTGTGTGTGTGTGTGTGTCTGTGTGTATATGGTTTGACTTTATAATCTTGAAATACTAAAATACCTAATTTTAGTATTTCGAGACTATAAAGTCGAAAGTGGAGTTACGCGAAACTGCATAATATTGAAAGCGGAAATATTGAATCTGTCATTGTGTTGTTGCGTTTGTGACATGTGGTGCGGTTTGTGGATTTATCTGGGGATTCAGGTAAGTTCCGTTCTTGTAAGGGTATTGGGTAGGGATTTTAGTGTGTGTAGTGGTGGGTTTTATGTGTTTGTGTGTTTAGTGTGACCTTGGAGTTAGTATATATAAGTAGCAGGGGTGTGGGGGTTGAAGCACCCCACATGGGGGGTGCAGAGGGGCTTATAGGTAGGGTAGGTGTGTTTGTTTGTTATGTTGTGTTTGTGTGTGTTGTAGTGTCATTAGATAGGTGTATGTGTGCTTGTTTGTGTGGTAGTGTGTGTATGTAAATGATCATTATTTTGAATTTCGCAGTTGTGGGTGTCGGGTTTTTGGGCTTTTGGCTTTATAGTCTCAAGATACTAAAATTCGGTATTTTAGTATTTTGAGATTATGAAGTGAATCCACACACACACACACACACACACACACACACATATATATATATATATATATATATATATGTGTGTGTGTATATATATATATATATATATATATATATATATATATGTGTGTGTATATATATATATATATATATATATATATATATATATATATATATATGTGTGTGTATATATATATATATATATATATATATATATGTGTGTATGTGTGTGTGTATATATATATATATATATATATATATATATATATATATATATATATATATGGGTCCCCTTCAGATCATTGAAACCCCATATAATAGAAGACCACTGAGATGACAATATCAAAAAGCCATTTCAATGAGCCACCGCAGCAATGAAGATCTTCACAGGGTAAGTAACTTGTTGGCCAACAAGGTGTACCTTGCCCTTTTTCCAGCTGTAGTGTGATCTCAGAGTTAGTACATTTAGTTGGGGCATGTGGGGGTGTATGGGTGACATTGCCCCCCACCATGGGTGGCTTGGGATTGGTGCGGTTTAGGTTTTGTTAATTTTTGGATGATGGCCTTTTCTGTCACTAGGTATAAAATGTAGAGAACGGGGGATACTGATTTCCCGTGTGTATTGTGCAAAGACCTACAGCTTCTTTGTCGTCCTGCTCCAGTGGGTACAGTATTCCTACTTGTTGCTAGAACTCATTCCAAATATCCCTAATCTTAGAGCATTCCCAAATTATGTGCTTCCAAGTAACTCAAATCCCATATTGACAGCACCTTCAACATTGTGTCTTAAAAGTAGGGTTTTGCTGATTCACCTAGTCCGAGTTGATGTAAACCTGCTGCTGACACCTCGAGGTGAAATGCCTCCAGCTTGGGGAGACTGTTAGCTTCACTTAAAGTTTCAGGACCCTTATGATATTTTCTGCAGTGATATTCCACAACCTTAACCCCTCCCACCCCCCATCGCTCAGGGCCTGAACATACTCAGGCACTAGGTTATATAACTCCGTTATCAGGACCAAGTATAATCCTGCAAGTCCTAACTGGCCTTTGGCATCCCCTTATGTTTGGCTATAAAAGCTTAGAACTGGGGATTGTAGAGCTGCCATTTTCAACTGGGCATCAATTCCTGAATTATAAATGGGTGACATTTGGCCATGAAAAGGGAAATTATGCTTAGGCTGAAGTTATTCTGAAAATAGGTCAGACATGGGCATAAAGCCTGTCGACGTATACGTATGAAACTGGAACTGAAGCACTTGCGCTATACATTGTGAGGTAGGGAAAGACTGCTGGACAGGAACAAACTTGGGGTGGCCTTTAAGGAAGCAATAAGGTTAATTCTATGGCATTAAGTAAAGATTGTAGGAAAATGCACATCACTTTGGAGATAGTGCTAAAATATTAGGAGGAGCCAGTATTTTGTAGGTTATTATGCCTTCCTCTCACTATGGCATACAGTATAGAGTATTGCGGGGCCTCTTTAATGAGTTCCTTACTAAGTGATGGTGGTCTCAGGAAGGGAGAAATGGCTTCACTTAAACAACCACCCAAGAAGTTGGTGTACCCTTCAAGTGAGATGGTATGTGATTGTTAGGCTGGGAAGCCATAATCCTCACAGTTACACATGCCGTAGTAGACCGTTACAGGCCCCCTTGGTTTAAAGCATGCCCAACTAAATTTAAATAATAAACTGCCCAACTTACTTAACTGAGTTTTAGGGATAAACACTGGCAGATTATGCTCTCTCGTTCTCTTTCTATGCATATAGTCGCTTGGGGTATAGAATCATCTTAACTAGGTGTGACTTGATTTTAAATGGAACTTGTCAGCTTTGTCATTCTGTCAATGTGTCTTCAATAAATTGTACGTTCAAATCCATGGCTTTGATTTCTGAGGATGAGTGAGTGAGCTATACTCCAAGATACTTAAAACTTCTGGAGTTTGGATAAAAACTGCTTTGACTTGTTTCTACAGTGACCTTTGGGCAATTATTTGAGATGAAAATGGATTTTGTGGTATAAACCTTGTAACCTGAAATGTGGTGCCAGAGTCAAAGAGTTGCCCATGTCACTGGAGGTTTTGACTGTGGCTCATGTGAAAGTAATAGCAAATCATCTGCAAGCCGAGCAACTCTGCCATATTGATGAGAGCATAGGACCCTGACTATCTTACTGATATTGTACATTACACAGTTGAGCTTCTAGGATCTGTATCACAATTACAAACATAATTGGAGCTTATGGACATCCTTGTCTTAGCCCCCCCCCCCGCCCAAGCTAAGGGAAGTGCTTCCAATATGAACAGGACAATTTTTAACACTTGCAATGGAGATGCATTGTCTTGACTGCCTCCACAAATTGAGAGGGAAAAGCTTGTGCTTCTAGTATTTGGAATAGGTAGGTTCAGCACACTGTGTCGAAAGCCTTTTCATCATCAACTAACAGTATTCCGAGGAGAGTGCAGGTAAGCTGTCCTTTCTCCAGCCATTGTCCACATTTATGTGCTGCCAAAAATTCTTGCATGGCCTTTTAGAGTTTTAATGTGAACTTAGGCTGCCTTGTATAGTAAGGGTAAAGTCCCCATACCTTAGGAGGAGGTGGCTCTAAATTGCTAAAACAACCAATAATTGTGTCCTGATCAGAGTAGGGACAAGATGTCAGAATGAATACCACTTTACTTCCCACTGAGTTCATGTTTATATACATCCTGTCCATACAGGTGAAAGTGCCATAATGAGGGGAATAACAGGTGAATTGAGGGCTGAGAAGGTTGCCCTAAGTCTGTCAGTGGTAATTCCTGCACCCATGCCCTTACGAACCTAGTGGAGGAGGAAAGGTTAAATGTGTGCTTTCTTGTGGGTTATAACCTGGAGGCAATGCCCTTACTTATGAGACAAGCAATATAAAATGCCCTTCTTACCGCTGTGGAGACATGGTGATCAAGGTTAAGGTTGCTGTCAACCTGCGTGCCTAGATCTCTCACCACTGACGGTGTGCTTAAGGTGTTTTTTTTTTTGCATTAAGTTTAAGACCATGACTTTGGCACCAGTCATTAGTCTACATAAAACCTTCTTGCAGGATGTTCATATCACTAGGGTTTTCAATGATCGCTCCCAGTTTGCAGTCATCAACAAACTTTGTTAGCCACAGTCCTTTAGTTTTAGCCTGTACTTTGGAGAAGTACATTCTTAACAGTAGAGGTCCCAGAACTGATCCATGTGGAATACAACTGGTTACAGGTCTGTTGGAGGGGATGGAACCCCTTGACTGTATGAGTTCTATCATTGAGCCAGTTTGCAACCCACCTGACAATATATGGGCTGATACCCAGCTGGGTGAGTTTATCAATGATGCCTGAGTGGAGGATTGTGTCAAAGGCCTTGGCTAAGTCTAGGTAGGCCATATGCACAGATTTGCCTTCGTCTAGTGCTTTGGTGGCTGTCTTGAAGAAGTCCACCAAGTTTAGCAGGCATGCTTTCCCCTTGACAAAGTCAGTTGTTGCATGTGGTTGGATAGACACATGCCAAAGTGGGCATTTTACTCAATAAATGGCATAAGTAAAGGAGGCTAGTGACATCACTAGATCGGCACACACTCCATTGTTGGTCAAAAGTTAGGTCACTGTAGATATAAATTCCCAAATCCTGAACAAATAGATCAATTCTTAGATAATATTTTCAATGTGGTAGCTCCCCAGGGTAGATAACTTCCAAAGTATATGATGATTCATTTTTTGGTATTTAGTTTCAGTCTATGATTTCAGCATCAGTTATTTATTTGGGACAAACCATCCTGTAGGATGGCTAAGTCATTGAGGATTCACTGACTGCTCCTTACTTACACTCATCCACAAACTTAGTTAGACAGAGGTCTTTGATACTGGCTTTTAATCAGAGAAAAAGATGCCAGACAGGAGAGATCTGAGCAATGATCCTTGGGGGAATCCAGTGGTGACTGGTCTGTTTGGAGGTTGCTTCCCATACTTTGATCTCCTGCTTCTTATTTGTGTGCAGTTGGCAATCCAGCAGGTAATGCTGTCGTTTATTCCAGGTTATTTAGCTTTTCGACTAAGCCTAAATGGGAGCTTGTGTCAGAAGCTTTGGCCAGGTCTACCTATATGATGTGTACCATTTTATCTTCATCCATTCCTTTGGTGGTCTTTTCCAAAAGGTATAGGAGGTTGACTAGGATGACCGGTCCTTGATGAATCCAAATTGAGATGGGTTCAGTGTTAGAGGTCAGACTTATGGGCATGTATTCAACTGGGTCTGTGGAAGGTCCTCCCTTATTCAGTGGAATGATTGTAGCTGTTCTCCATTCACTTGGTACAAAACCTGTATGGAGGATGAGGTTGAACAGTGTTGTTGGTGGGCTGGTTACATCAGGCTTTTTGTTATTTAAGATGTATCTAAGGATATTGTCAGGACCCATCAATGCAGTTTTTTTAGCTTTTGATAACACTTTTAGGATTTGGTCTTGTGTGACAGCTGGATGTGTGGCAGTTTCAGATATATCTTGTGGGATAGATGGAAGGGAGAATGGGCAACATTAGAGCTAATTGTTTTGGCCAGTAGGTTCACTACATCTTCAATGCAGGCAACAGCTTTCACAATTAGCTCATTGCTGCTTTGTACTTCTGAGATTGCGAGCATAGATAAAAAAGGCTTTGGGATTAAATTTGGCTTGGGTAGCTATTTTAGCTTCAAAATTGGCTTTGTTAGATTTTGTTAAGCTCCTGAGTTGTTTATTTCAGTGCTGAGGGTTCTGTCATTCTGGGAACTATTCTGGGAACTACTCTTCTTTCTTTTTGTCAAATTTCTCTTTCTTTTAATATAAAGCTTATTTATAAGGGTGGGGGTGGGAAGGTTAGTAAAATGGGAAAGGTCTTTACCTCACAGACAGAAGGTACAGGCTTTGATTCTCACCTTTGAAGGAAATTGGCTAGGTTCAAAATGGTTCCCACAGGCAGTTAGCCTAGTACCTATATTATAGTTTCACCAAGTGGGTTTGTCTCAGCTTTTTGGTTTCTATAAAACTAATGCTAAAATCAAGGCCTGTCAGTAATTTGGCCACAATTAGTTTTAATTACTGTTGCCTTCTTACTGAGTTTAGCTACAAGCTCCTGTATAGGTTTAATGTATTAGCTCACTTTCCCCATCAATGGACCTTAAAAAATAGTTTGACTTGTAAGCGTGGTTTTACAAGTTTTAGTAAACTTACTTTGACTAAAATGGGTTATGTTTTTATTAATTTTATTCCTTTCTGATTTCTCACTGTCATTTATTTGTTTACTTATTTATCTATGTATTTATTCATTCTTTCTGTTTTGAATTAGCCAGTATTCAATTATTTACAATATACTACTGCAGTTTGTTGGGCTCTTTGTTACTTATGTGCTAAATGTGCTTTTTTAAGTTCTCCAGATGTTATGGGTTTTTAATTAGGTTTTTAATGCTGTTGACAAAAATGGATCCTGTTTTAAGTTAGAACATAATTAAAATTCATAAAATTAGTTTTCTTCAATTGTGAATTTATGGCTTTTCCTAGCATTCCTTTACAAAGTCATTAGTTAGACCCTTCTGAAGAAGTGGGTCATATTCAAATCTTTCAATTCTGGGAAAGAGTTATAGAGAAAGTGCTAACAAAACAATTAAAGTTTGCCACATTAGTCATACTACCCAAGGAGAATATCAAACCTTGCACCTTATGCTTCTGAAGTAGCCACCTTAACGATTATGTCAACCTCAAATCCCACTCATTCATCTTTGTCAACTTGGATATTAAGTTGCTGCAAATGCACGTATGAAGAAATAAAGCATTCAAGGGACCCATGTCTCTCTTGGCATGAAAGAGTGACTGTCATTGTTGCAGTTTAATATGTATCGATAAGGTCAGTCATGAGGTCTGGCTGAAGACAATTCCATGACAGCCATCACAAAGTATAGCTCATTATTCTCTTTGCCAAAACTGACGGATGAATGACAATCGCTCAAAATTCCAATAACATGCCAATAACAGGGTAAAGGTTAATTCCATTCACTGTAGTGTTACACCTAATCCTACTGAATTGTTTTCTGTTGTTCCCATGTAATCAGATCATACAGTGGCAATACCTCACTTGAAGGGAAATTCCATGATAATTTGGTACAGATGACATCAGTTTCCTTCCTGAATCTCTGCAAAAACTGCCTACTTTAACAGAATTGGTAAAAAGAACTCAGACTATATAGGCACCAGAATGTAGAGTCTGGACGTGTTGATTCTGTTCTATGTCCCATGTTGCCCTGTCCCATCCTAACTTAACCTACCTTACTGGTCAAAAGTAACTTCATCCTCTGCTGTCAGCATTCTTCCATTGTCATCAGTCTGTTGGCCATGTATCAAGCAAAGTTGGCTTCATTTGTTCCACCCCACAAATAACCATACATGTCATTATTGTTATCAGAGGAATATATCATTTAATCATATAATTCTTCATTTTGAAAAACATTTATGTTAAACGACTTTGAAAAATTCATGAAATGAAATGGGATCAAACATGGTATCTGTTTGCTTCACCTTGTAGCCAGATATAAGCTGGAATATAGAAAAGTAGAAATATTTAAGTTCTTTAAACTATGGTCTCAAATGCTAAGCCACTGAGTGAAGGACAGGTAATTTTCTGTTTGTCTGCCTCTGTGCCTTGAACTGTCAAGGCAATTTTATTTCAGAACAAAAATCTGTGTTTTAAATAGGAGTCATTGAAGTCAGTTGTATACAGATGAGTGAGCGGCATATAATTTTGGAATATGAAAGTGATGCCATTAAGTTGTTTCACATCTGGACACCAAATGCCAAATAAGTCAACTTATACAAGACATATGCTCCCATGTAAACGTTTGACACTGATCATGATTATGAGGAGGTGGTATGGCTTTGAAAAGATGTGCTCATCAAATAGATAGCCAAAACCTAGTAGCCCCACAACTGAGTTTTGAAGAACCACCCAGTGAGCATGACAGTAACTCAAAGCTGATCACTGCCTAACACCCAACACTTGGTATAAAAACACAGCAATGCCAAGGCAAGGCTCCAGACACAAAACTTAGTACTTTATTTCTACTTTAATCAAAAGAGAACTTCATCAGAATTGTATTTATTTATGTATTTATTTATTTGCAGTTTGTTGCCAGGATGGTCCATTTGGCCACTAGGAGCCCATTTTCAATGGAGTCCTGGGGATAAAAGCTCCAGTAAATGAACAAAACAAATAGAAGTTAATTCCAAAGCAAGTTATAACAATAGATAGTATAGTAATACCAGTTATAAAATTGGAAAAATGCAAAAGCAAGCATTCATTAAGAAGACAAATAAGTGTTAAACAATTGCATTTAGGTACAAAATCTGTGGATTGCAATAGGTGCTTATTACAGTGTTATGCAATCATATTTATATAAAAGTGTATTGATTATAATAGATGCTTATCAGAGTCAAGTAATAATAATAATAGGATGTAAATGTAGATCCACCACAAACATTTTAAAAGACTGCATATAAATTATGTGATCCATACAGCCAATGGAAGAAAAAATTATGATGTCACAAAAATGAAACATTCCCTTGAAAGTTTAAAGTGATAGGACTAAAAATCAACTGCAATTTGTTAAAAGCATATATAAACAGTTAACTTCTAAGTAACATTAATTCCTTAAAGCTTATAAAAAGCATTGAATCTTGATTGTTTCATTAAGATTTGAGGCTCAATCTGCCCTCATTATAATCTGCCAACTGCTTTCCTTACATTCTAACTGAACTTTATAATCTTAAGTAAAACAGTCAGCATTAACTGAGTCAATTACACAAAAGAAAAAGCTTCTTAAAATCCCAACAAAACGCAACATGTTTGGCTGGTCCGTTTTTATGGTCATTTTTCTTAATAGACAAAACATGCTCATAAATCTGTCTGTTCAAACATCTGACAGTCTTGCCAATGTAAAATGCATTAGAAGAACCACAGACAGCTACATAAACTACATTTTTTGAAATGCAGCTGAACCTTCCTTTCGCCCAAACCACTGTGTTACTGTGTTGAAAAAATACTGAGGATGAATTGGTAATGAACCTACATTGCTTACAAAGAACACAAAGGTGACCTTTCTTCTAGGTACAACATCAGAACAAAAATTATGTTCAAACATAGATTTAAAATTAACAGATTTCTTAAAGGTGAACCTGGGTTTGTCACCCAAGACTTTATATAAGTCTATGTTTCCCAAAACAACCTTCTAGTTTTCTTGTGTTATATTCTTGATCAACCACATATCATTACAGATTGGAATAGGAAAAGCAAATCAAAAGTTTTCTTTAGGAATGTCAGAAAAAATATTAGGGGCCTGACTAGCAGAAACCTTTAAATGTATCTTGTCCAAAATAGTACGGGCTTTGGATGTCCGTAGCACCAAAACTCCACATTCAATTGGACCTTACCAGTCTGAATTATATCCTTTGTCAGTGAATAAAGTGTTTAGCTTAGTCAACACTTGAAGAAATGTAAACTCATTGATAGTAAATCTCATGAGTCTAATCAACATTTGGAATTACAAATGCAACTCAAAGTCATACCCCAAGACAGATGCCTTTTTTCCCCAAAAATTGTTTGTAATAAGATAACATATATATAATGAACAATATTTTCAAACATTTAAATTTAGTAATTCATCAATGAATCTGACTATTTTTATCTTAAATTCCTAGCTGACTATTTCTTAATTATATTTATCTAGAAGCAGTTTAATCCAAAATTTGAAGTTAGTTTTTTTTTGTTACACTTTGTTCTTATAATTATACAATGTATTTCTTGTTGGCATACATTTATAGCTAATCTAAAAAAGTCACTAAAACATGATGGCGATTCACTTTTTCATTTTAAATAACTCCCTCCCTTGACACTGCTGATAATGCCCAAATCAACGAGTAGTGAGAAAGATATATAGAAACAGGAACTGAAGCATTTGTTACATTGCTTACAAAGAACACAAAGGTGACCTTTCTTCTAGGTACAACATCAGGACAAAAATTATGTTCAAACATAGATTTAAAATTAACAGATTTCTTAAAGGTGAACCTGGGTTTGTCACCCAAGACTTTATATAACACACTGTTCTAAAAAAAGGATTGGATATCTTCTCAATACTTTTTGTTTTTATCACATTCTAAAAAAAATATGGTATCAGTTTGTTTTCAGTGATATTTTTGCACCTCCATTAAAAATTCTCATTTGTTTTATGCATTTATCGATTTTATGAGTGGTGCTAAACCCTCTGTGGAGATATTTCCAAGTAAAAAAAAACCTTTGGAAAGTCACTGGAGGTCATTAAGCCTAAAGAGTTTAAGATCAGATCTGCTTCTGTGTTAAATGATCGAATGACTGAAACATCAAACATCAGTTCATCGAGACAAAAGTATCGAACGTTTTAATAATCAAAAGCTGACTTTGTTGAATCTCAGTGCATCAGACTGCAATAGTTGGCCAATAGCTGTGATGTTACAATCTTACATATTACTTTTGTTATGCATAATATAATGGTAGCAACTATTTATATTCATTCTAACTTACACACAGCTGTTGGCCAACTATTGCAATTAGATGTATTGAGATTCAACAAAGTTGTCTTTCAATGATTAAAATGTTCGATGCTTTCATCTCAGTGAGCTGATGTTTGATGTTTTATTCATTTAATCTTTTAACATGAACCCAATAAGATATTTCTTTATTATTATTATTATGATTATTATTATTATTATTATTATTAATGGCTATTATTAATGTCATTAGGTTGTAAGGTCCATAGGTGTATACTTGGCTAATTATGGCTAGAGGCTTTTTAAGCCTAGCCGTAGAACTCAAATGTGTTTTAAACATTTATATAGGGGTGATTATCTGTTATGACATCATTTATTGTCTGCCTCCATCTATCACAGACATAGGTGTCAGAGCAAAGGTGAATTTCTGGTTTCCCATCCATTGGTCCAAGTTACGCTTAAATAGGGTTATGGAGAAACTTTGTTCACATGGATGGGGAGCCTATTCCAGAGAATGGGAATTCTAAGAAATGTGTGTGTGTATGTGTGTGTGTGTGTGTGTGTGTGTGTGTGTGTGTGTGTGTGTGTGTGTGTATATATATATATATATATATATATATATATATATATATATATACATATATATCTTCAACATGTTCTATTTATATTACAAGTAAAATTTAGGCCTTTAGATCTAGTAGTACTGATGCAGTTTGTTTTGTGGTAAGAAGAAAGGTTCATTAGAGCAGTGTCCAAGGATGTCATGTAAGCCAGGCATAGATCACCTTTCAGAAGTCTGTACGAGGCTGAGTATAGAGATAGGGATTTGAGATACTCTGCATAGGACAATGTGGTTATGCCCTGCATTCTTTTTGTATGGAACCTTTGCGGATGTTCCACTTGTTGCATGTGTCTGGTAAGGTGTATGCCAAATGGGGGTATTATGCTCTATGATGGGTATACAGTTTTATACGTATTCTTTGTCTTGGTGACTTTTTTAAAGAAGTGCAGCAGATTCAGTAGGTATGACCTTCCTCAGGAATTATGTGACATTGTAGGCAGTGCAGAGTTCTCCCTTATTTGTGAGAATGAAGCCCAGTATTTTGGAGCCTCTAGTGGGTGTATGCACTAACTGGTCAATGGTGTTTGTATTTACGAAGTCCAGGAATCTCCGTCCTTGCAAATTTTGAAATAATACCAACTCTTATTCCTAAACTTGGTATTTTGTTCTAAAATGAATTTGTATAACTTGAATAATGATGGTTTAACATTACCACTATCATGTTGTAATTGTAATAAAATATTCTAGCACTTTCTGATTGGTTTATTTTTCTGTTTCTGTCATCACCTCTTTCTTCCAATATTTGTTCTTTTATTGAAAATTGATGACCGATTCTGATTCCATTTCAAAATTTATTATGATTTTATCTGTTGAAAGCACATTTACCCCATTTAAACAAAATGGATATTTTAACAGATATTTAACAGAGGAAGGATTACTGATCAATATCACGTCAAGTGAGAATGAAACCATTTTTGCACCAAAGAGGGGGAAACTTAAACATTTTTTTGAATACAAGTATGTTCAAAGACAGAAGACTCAACAGCATGAGACACAAAAATGTAGAAGAGACTGCACTTAACTATTTCATATCACAAGAAAGACAACAGATCAAACATTTGACTAGAGCAGGGTGGATGATGAAGGTAAAGTAATACCACCTTCTGACTAGAATACTTATTACATAGTGATGCCAGTAATAGCTACCCCAAATGGCAAGTTCACACTATTTTTTAAATTCCATTTTATTTGCTTGGTAGAGAACTCCTCAGAGGCTAATTTTGCAAAGATGGACAACATGCTTTTGAGTGCAAAAGATAAAAATGTCATATTAAAATAAATGTTAAATGTTATTCTTAATAAATAAAATACTTCTTAGAGAAATATAGCAGCATTGCAAAATAGTATTTTGAAATACTAAAGTAATATGTGTACTGAAAATGTGAATACTTGTATTTCAAGGACCTTGATTTAGAGGCAGTAGTACTGATCACAACCATAGGCTATCTGTATCTGGAGAAGTAATTAGAAATGTATAACATGGAATAATTATCTATTGCTTATATTCACGTTATTCTTTTTCCCTTTGTTAATAAGTAAACAGTGAGGAAACATAGTGCACATTGTAGTAAGGTACACTTAGGTGAATATGCATGGAGTCATGTTGTTACATTTAGGGAACAAAACTATGACTACTATGAGTAAAAAAATGTTTGCAATAATAACATCAGTCTTTACAAAACATGTAAACAAACAAAGAGGTGCATTTACATGTGGGGCATGGTTTGCTCCCCAACCCTTTGACACTAAATATATAAACTATATTATCACTCAAGGTAAAAGAATAGACTCTTGAACCCCCCCCCCCCCCAGCTTGCACAGTTAGTACTGCTATAAGTTTTGTTGTTATTCCACATTACTGTTTTGCAGTGATAATGTAGCATATAAGTTATCTTTGAAAGAATTAAACACTCTCGTGAGCACATAGTATCTGGCTGCACCCTGATGTACAACATCTACAGTAAGTAAAAGATGACGGTATCACAAGACTGGACTATTGTATGCAGTGTATGTTAGG
The DNA here is from genome assembly GCF_019279795.1 of Protopterus annectens. Classification (NCBI taxonomy): domain Eukaryota; kingdom Metazoa; phylum Chordata; order Ceratodontiformes; family Protopteridae; genus Protopterus; species Protopterus annectens. Next base: position 217,527,998 of record NC_056735.1, read on the forward strand.
AAAAAATACATGAAAGCATCCAGATGGCAAATTTCAGTTACTGTTGAGGGCATAGTTAGGATCATATAGGGAAATGTTGTTTGCCCATAGGGTACATTACTATTTCTCACTTTCTTGGAGAATCTCTAACTGTCTATACCAGACGCAGTTCAATCAGGTTTGAGATATGGTAAATAAAAGTTTAGTGGACAGCCATGCCTCTGCCCTTAATAAATTTTAATCTGTATGAAATATGTGGTATTACTTGGTTATTGGTTTCCATCTAGCCATCTAGCAATCTATCCATGTCCTAAAGTGCTTGTCCTGCTCAAGGTTGTAGTGTCAGAAAGCAGAGAATAACAGGCTAAATTTTTCTATGCCCAGCAACAGTCTTCCACACATCCTAATCGATCCTGATATGTTTCTGGTAATTTGAGAGCATAATCTCTTCAGCATATCCTAGATATGTCCTCAGTCCTTCATTCAGTGGGCTCCACATTTCACAACTAGCACTGGAGGTAACCAGATGTCATTCTGACTAGGTGCCCAAACCACCTAATTTGCTTTTCTATTGATTTAGAAGAGCAGTTGTTCTACTCTAAATTCCTCATTATTTCCAGGCTCCTAAATACTTCATGGTCTGTGATCCCTAAAATCCTTTGAAACAACCTAATTTGCACTGTTTCATCTAGAATCTCATCCTTTCAGTCACTAACCAAAGCTTTTGGCCAATGGTATGGATAGTGATGTAGACTGGCTGCTATATGGAGATTTTCATTATATGATTCGGATCCAAATTCACCATCATGATCCAGAACAATCTGTGCAGTACTGTCACTACTGTACCCATTCATTGGTCCATCACCTGATGCCCTTTCCCTTCACTCATGAATAAAACTCCAAGATACTTAACACCCCCATCTGCGGAGAGCAGTCCACTCTCTTCTGGGAAGGGTCTATTATCTATGATTTGAGCTACTGACTCTCATCTTAGATGCTTCATACTTATTACAGCACCAACGAAGATCACTACCACTTTAGGCTAAGCTTATAACATAATCTAGAAACAACAGTCATACAACTTTTATGTCCTTAAACTAGATACTGCCCAAATGTCTACTATATCTTGATATCCAGTCTGTGAAGCTCACAATCAGAAGGGAAGACAATGCGCTCCATTACTACAACCCTGTGCCCAACTTGAATGTGTCTGACTTATTGCCAGGAACGTGGACACAACTCTCAACATCTCAAAAGCAAGGACTGAATTACATGTTTCAGTAATCCCAGAACACTATACTGCTGCTAGCCATTCCAGTGAATATATTCATATAGTCTCTCCAGGCCTACTAAACACATGTAGACTAGACTGGCAAACTTCCACTACCACTCTAATATCTGTGCAAAGGCAAAGAGCTAAACCACTGTTCTACATTCACAACAGAATTTGGAATCAACCTCATGAATCAGGCACTAGATTACTAGAATGAATATTCTTTCCATGTATAGAGTGCCCCAGAAAAAACTGAGAGGTGCAATATCTTTATAACCAAAACTCACTCTCATGTCCACTTTTTTTGAAAACAAGGAATGGCACTTCAGTTTCCCAATCCAGAGGTACTTTTCTTGCCATTCTTGTGATATTTAAATCTTATGTTATCCGGTGTGGATTACCATCAGAGTTTGTCAACTCAGTGGCACTAGCCTCACCTTCCATGCAACATTAAAAAGTTGTATTATGTGTGACACCCCAGCAATATCCAACAAATTCAACATTTCTGGCCAGATCTCCTCCATTTTCTCAACCTTGTCAATGTGGGAGCATTTAATCATCACTGTGTACTTGTTGTGTCTTTCGGCTTTTCCCGGTTAGGGGTTGCCACAGTGGAACTCCGGTCTGCTAATGATTGGCAGTCGATTTTTACGTGCTGGCTTGCCGGGCCTAACGCACAACCATCAATGAAGGAACACCCATTCACGCATGTCGCCACACAGAAGACGCTCTAACTGAGAATCGAACGGGCAACGTCTAACTGTGAGGCATCACTGTGTACTAATCTACAGAAATTGTATCCAGTCTCAAAAATTGCATCTGGCATTTTCTCCCCAAAATATGTGTCCACTAACTTCAGGAGTTCATCATGTCAGAGTGTTGCTTCGACCTCCTGTTAGTGTCCCCAGTTCAGATCAGCATTTCTTTACTCTTCAAGAGAACAGTCTAGGCTATGAACTTCCAACTTCTCCTATGTTACCAGATGTTTTAACAGAAATTCTTTGAGGATATTCAAAATTCTTTACCATGGCTTCACTGTGCCTTAGATTCAGTTATATCATTAGCTGCAACCTCCCTGACCTATCAGCACCTCTCATTTATCTGTAACATTTGCAGACTCACCACTACCAGCACTGCACAGAAGGATTTTTTCTTAAACTTGACTCCTTACTTCACTGTTGTCCTCTGATGGGTCCTAGGATTGCTGCCATTTCAAGTACTGTTCATGTTTTGGCCACACCTCCTTACTCCAACCTCAGCTGCTGAGGTCTTAAGTCGGGCCTATTTAGACTCCATATTATGACAATCCCTGAAATACAGGAGAAAATCTTAAGAAGGAAAAATATGAGCTCTTTCCACACAGAACCACCTGCTAGTTATTCCCAGGATGTCCTCATTAAACATTTGAGTTTCTTGAATTTGTCCAGCCACAACCTTGTTCATCTAACCCAGCTCACAGTCACGTGGTGCCTAGCTGGCAGCTCATTATCGCTGTACTGAAGCTATAGAAAACATGGCCTCAGTCTGATGACACAGATCTTTGGCCAATTGGATGTGATACACTTAGTAGCAGCCTAGTGTTCAAGCAGTTTGAACATGGTAATTCTTATGACTGCTATGTGACTAAAACAGAAGTCCAGTAACAATTTGCAATTCTGGTTTATATATGGAAACCTGCTCTTCCCAATCATGCTATTCCAGGAATCGTCCCCATTCGCTACGTTAGCACTAAAGTTGCTCAATAGGACTACAGTGTCAGTTGATATTAGTGCAATTAACACCACATAAATATTTTCATAGCAGGTCAAATACTCTGAATAGCTCTTAGATGGCTGTGCACAACAGCAACCTGGATTTTTCTTTCTACAATTCACATTCGCATTGAGGCAACCTTCATATTCATCAGTACCATCTCCAAATGTAAGGCATCTGACCAGGGGATTGTAAGTAACCTTATGCTTGCCTAGGGCATTCTCTGATGGGCAACTTCAGAGGCATAGAACAATCTTCCTTGGTTAAGGTGGGAGGTTGGCATAATGGTTAAGGTGTTTACCTTACAGATACAACGTTCAGGATTTGATTCTCATATGGAGTAATTGGCTTGGCTTAAAATGTCCCACAAGGGTAGTTAACCTAGTACTAACCTATGAACTTTTAAGGTGTGAAGTTGGCATTATGGTTAAAGTATTTACCTTACAAACACAAGGCACAGGGTTTGATTATCACATGGGGTAAGTGGCTAAGCTTAAAATGGCCCACAAGGGCAGTTAGCATAGTAATCTAAGAACCTGTGAATGCTAAGATGTCTGGTTCAAGGACCAGTGTTTTGTGTAGAATTAAGCCCAACTATATCTTGGTGATATTTCCCATTTTGTGCCATGGTCTGGTTCTTTCCCCACCTGTAATGTGACATTTCATCTTTCTATTACTGGAGTATATTCCTTTTTAATAAGTCCAAATGCCGTTTGCTTCATGGCTGTGATCTCACCTGATTTTCCAACCTTCACCCTTGTCTCATCTCACTTGTTAATATTAGTACGACAATTCACAAAACACTATAAGGCAAAGTTTTTGTTAATCAGGAATTGAAAATTCTAACGCTGAAGGATAACTGCCTTTTCTAAATCTAAACTTAAGAATAAGTTCTGATTTCAATCTGGATAAACTCTGGAAAACAGTAGTGTGGCATTCTGAAAACTGTTGTGGGCATGCTTGTCTTTAACAAGGCTCACTTATCTGGGTGGACTACACAATATTAGTGTTTTCCATATCCATTCCCACATGCCAATAAATTATTTTAGTGTATTTTTAATAACAGTACAGACCCACAATAAGAAAATTGTGGGCTGTCTTTGTTTGTTTTATAAGATCAGTGCATTTGCCATTTTTTTCTGCATATTGAAGGTGGATCAATTCAAAATTACTTCTCTGTGTACATAAATGTACTTTTTATCACAAATATTTTCATTATTTTATACACCCTATCTACTCCTTCTGAAGTTCTGGATATAGATAGTTTTCTTTGTTTTACATAAACTTTTATTAATCTGAACATTGGAATCATTATGCAGATATGTCTGTCAATGTCAATGGTCATTTATGTTTAAAACATGATTTTACTGAATTGATATGTAAAGAGTTCTTTTGGTCTAGTGAAAAATGTCAGCTGGCTTATTTTTAAAAAGCATCCTTTTATTACCAAACATATACTCAATATTCAAAGTAAACAAACTTGTAAATGATATGCATAACATTAGAGCTGGAAGAGTGGCATTTAATGAGTACAGAACAATCTAAAAAGGAGCAGGAGCTGTCTTAAAATGATCTGCAAAATTATAAGAACAAATACGAATAGAAACATTAATAAGGATGATAAGACTGAACTTAGTGCTTGAATGCCAACATAGAGCTGTGTGTTAAAATATATAAAGTATATGAGTGCATAGAAGCATGCTGCTGGATTTTGTTGAACCATTAAACAAGTGCTAACCTCAAATTCAAGAGTGTATTTCAATAATATACATTTTATAATTTTCTTTGTACATATAAACTAAATTCACAGAGGTGCTTGAAAGCAACTAGCATGAGAGCTTTCCTCATACCATTCAGATGAATGTTTCATGAGCTTTCCTCATATCATTCAGTTGAATCTTCTAGTCTCAGTTTGAAATGACACTGACTTTGCCACTGTGGGCATCTGTAAACATAATTAACTCCTTAACCAAGTACGATAATGCTTTGGGAAGATCATGGATAATTAGGTGAGTGGGATAGCTCCATTGTCTATGGACAGCTAACCTAGATGCTGGCCATTTGTGTGTTATCCCTTAGTTAGGTCAATGGCAGAAAAGAGCAGCGTAGATAAAACAATTTGGTGGATGGGGAATTAGATAAAACATTCTGGTGGATGGAGAATTAGATAAAACAGTTTGGTGGATGGAGAATTAAATAAAACAGTCTGGTGGATGGGGAATTAGATAAAAAAGTTTGGTGGATGGGAATAATCAAAATGATGGATCCATAGGAAGGTCAGATGCCAACACTGTTGATGCTATGTGAGAAATTTCATTCCTTAGCACAGGTGAGGGTAGACTTTTCCAGAATTTATTTAACACGTAAGACTCTAGTCATTGCAAGCCTCATAAAAAGCCTCTATTAAATACTTAAAGTGAAAACTATGGTACGGAGGCTAGCACCCATCATGACTGAACAGTATTCAGTTTTCTTTGCTAAGAGGGAAGAGGCTTAGATCTGAGAAGTCTATGAATGTTACGACAGTGTATCAGTTCCTGTGATCATGGTCAAACACGGTACTGTAGCTTTTCAACCTTTGACTGAGTGCTAGGCTGTAAGGCCAGGTGCTTAAAAGAGGATAGGAAGCATGGCATCCATGGCATAACTACAATTTCTTACAAAAAAATTGGAAAAAAATGTGGAATTTAAACTTTCGGAAATGAAAGGAGATAAACTCACTATAAGGAAGTTACATAAATGCAAGAGGTGTGATAAAAATGTGACTCATTTAAACAGTGGCCTCACCAACAATATCAGTCAGCAATTACTTATGTTGGTGTCTCCTAAGTGAGATATTTTGTCCATAATGCTTGCAAAGTCTGTTGGGAATTTAAAATGTGTGCTATACCTTAATGTGAGTTGACAGTACTAAAGAAGGATATATTAAAGGTACTACCAAGTAAAATTATTTTCTAAGCTCAAAGAAAGGAATGCAGTAGCTGGTCTAAGCACAGAGAAATACAATGCAGTTATATGAAAGCTGAGTGATTAGAGGTAGAGAGATGGAGTAGAGAGGAGGGAGAGCAAGGTTGAGATGAGATGAGGAGAAGAGTAGTTTTTTGTAGGCTGGGAGGCAGAGTAGGAACGGTGAGAGGAAGGGGTTAGAAATGAGATAGAATAATGAAGGATTAGAGGGCATTGCCATGATGGAAGAAAGGGAAGGGATGTTGAGGGGTTGGTTTGGTGAAGTCTCAATACTCTATTGGGAAGATGCAAGTCAAATGTGGAAGAAAAGGAGAGGATTTTTGAGGTTGAGAAGAAGTTTGTGGGCTGAGTATGGCTGAGAAATATTGGTTAGAGGGGAAGGGGAGGAGATTTTAAAGAGTGGAAGAAGAGTTTGTTGTGGTGGGTGACAGATTTGGGAGTAGATAGCCATTGGAGTATGTATTTTGGAAGGAAGAGTGTAATTGTTGAGGAGGGTTTTGCAGTTAAGAGTAGGGCAATTTAGAAGGGAGGAGAAGGAAGTTTTTTGGTGGGTTTTGATTTTAGTGCTTTTAGTGAGTATTGGTATGTCTTTTAGAAATACCAAGTTTTAAGGGAATTTTTTTTTTAGAGAGGTAAGAGATGAGAGGTGAATTTTTAAGTATAAGTGGTATATGGGTTTGAAGTTTTTTTATCTCTTTCACCAATTCTGAAAAAGCTTTTGGTGGTCTTTGAGATAGTTTGCAGTGGAGATTGTTGGAAATCTCTTTTTAGAGTTATTTTGGCTAGTAGCTTGGTCTTGGTTCAGATTGAGATGAGACTGAGCAGACATCCATTGCTCTTAGAAGATCTCATATTGTGTTAGATTAGAAGGTAGATGATAAAGAGTTGAGCAGTTTATAGTTGAGAAAGAAGCAGTTATAGAATGAGAGGATGGGAGATGGATTTGGAAGTAGATTATAAATAAATTGAATTAGGCATGTTAGAAGATGCTTTTGTGGAATAGATGTGGGGATACATCATGGGAGAGAAGTTTTTAGAGAATTGAGTTAGCTGTTACCTGTAATGATGGATTGAGGAGGTTATAAATATGAGGAAGAAGAGGAGGTTAATTTCTTTCTAACTAGATTACCATTGTGAGGATGACTAGGTAAAGTTTGGGCCATGGAAGTTGAGTTCTAAAAGATTAGAGAGAATCACGAGTATTGAGAGGTGCTGTCTTAAGGGTGTAGGAAGGAGAATAGAGGCTTGGTATGGTCTGGAGCAGAAGCTGAGTAGAGTTTAAGAAGTTTGTTATTAGGGACATTCAAGCTATTGGAGGAGGACACATTTTTCTGTTATTTGAAGGAGGGGACAGGATGAGGATGGTTGCATATGGTTAATGTAATTATTGTGGGATTTTTTGCATTTTCAAGGGGCTGCAGTTTTCCATTTTGAGGATGGGTGCATGGTTTAGTTTATGTGTTTGTTAGAGATGCTGGGATAGGAAGCAAGTAGGATAACATTGTTGTACTAAAGGGGGGAAAATATATTGTCAGGGGCGTTATAGAGATGGGAGGAAATTTTAGGCCATGTGAGTATGGAGAGGGGATTTGGGTGGGAGTGTGAGGAGATAAGTGGAGGAGTAGGGAGATTGGTTGGAGAGGAAGTATGAGTTGGTTACCGTAGGTAGTGGGAATTGTAGAGGGAGAGTGAGAGGGGTCGAGGGAGGAAAGTGATGAAGGATAGGGTTTGAGGTGGAAGGGTTGGAAGTTGGAGGAGAGTTTTGAGGGGGAGGGAATGAGGGTGAGTTTTTGGGTTGAAGAAGATAAAATGAGGTAAGGTGGGGAGCCAGAGAAAGGATGGGAGGGGGTGAATGGAGTGGTCTATTTGGAAGGCTATTGGAGAGGACTGATCCCTTTCTGTTTACTTTTTTATTTTTTATTTGGTTCAGGAGTGAATTGTTCTAAATTAGATTTTAGGAGTGATTTTCATTTTTAAAATTTTTGAGGCTTTTTATGTTAGATGAGAACAGATTTGTTTGACAGTTTTGTATCATCAGAGGTGATGGAGTTTGTTTGTCTTATGAAGAGAGCATTATTGTGTTTGAGCCTGTCTAGCTGGTTTAGGAGTATTTTGTGAGAGCCAAGGGGAGTGTCAAATCAAGTATGACTGTCCTTGGTAGAGCTTAAGATTTATGTACTCAAAGGAGTAGTGCTAAGGTAGTAGCTGAAGCAATTTTTTGTGGAAGGGGTTTTTATAGGTGATTTTTATGTTTGTTGTTATATTCACGGATAGTGCATGAAGATTGATTTTAGGGAAGGGGGTGTGAAATTGAAGTGGTGGATGGTTGTGTGAAGTCACTAGGATCAGTGAAAGGGGGTGGGTGGGAAGAAGGAGGTGAAAGGAGGTGGGAGGACAAGGAGAGTGCAAGTGTACAGTGGTTGGAGAAATTAGAGCAGGCGAAGGTGAGAGTTGATAAGTATTGAGAAATTAGGAGATTGAATATAGTTTAATATTTGTGATTTTATGAATTTAGTTATTGTTACATTAATGATGTTTTGGTTAATTGAAGAGAGGTTAATAGATGTCATGAGAGTTATTGATATGATCATTAGAAAAGGATGTTGTATGTGGTTCAAGTGGAGATGTTGCTAGGGGGGACAAGTGTGTAGTATTAGTTTGGGTATGTTAAAGAAGAGTTCAGCATTGTTAAAGTGTGGAGTAGGTTATTGTAGTTTAGTGAGCCTAGGTTTGATACAGATAGGATGAGTATTTTGACCTTTCTTTTGGTCCACCTTTTAGAATGATGGAGTAGTTTTTGGAGAGTCTTGTTTTCCTTATTTTTAAATAGTTTTTTCATATGGTTTTTTATAGACAGGATGTTTTAACCAGGTTGTATGATTTATTGTGTATGAGCTTTGGGAAGAGGTTTGGGTAAGGATTTACTTTAAGTTGGTATTGTGAGAGAGGAAAAAGGTTGTTGTTAAGGAGGAGTTATTTGGGTGGGATTGCAATAGACAAGAGTACCGGTAATATTATAATATAGTATAGTATATGACAGGCAGATAGTAAGTGTAAATGATTGGCTATTTGCTAGTAGAAGATTTGATAGAGGCTAGGAAGATGTAGGAGGAGCTGTTTGGTAAGAGAAGAGTTTGTATTGGAGGAGGAGTAAAGATAAGGAAAAATAATAATAATAATAAATAAGAGAGTAAGATTGATTCTGATATTTAGTTAAGAGTGAAGTGTGGTGAGTGTAGGAGGAAGTAAGTGTGGTGGGATGGATGGGATGTGGAGTGAAAAGAGGGAAAAAGAAGAGAAAAAAGAGGAGAACAGAAGAGTTTTACAAGAATAGATGGAGCAAAATAGACAGAATAATGATTGTGAGTAGAGTTTGGATGGTAGTAGAGACATATAGATATAGAGAACAGGTGAATTTCTTATAGTGTATAGTAGTAGTAGTAGGGAGATGTAGGGGGTGTGTGGTGTGTGGTGTGGTGTGTGAAGAGAGTGTTGCCAGGAGGAGGAGAGATGAGGGGGTTTGTAAGAGGGCTACTGAGTTGTACAGATAAAACTTTGGTAAACCAAAGACCCTTCTCAGGGTCAGGGTTCATGTAAATAAGGTTCATAGGTAAGGACTAGGCAATTGTTCTACAGACCATTTCACTCCTAGCCCCCAACAAATGTTCAAAATTTTCCTCTAGTCTCAAGGAGTCCAAGACAAGATATAATGGGAGACAATTCAAGGCTGCCCATGCAATTATCTAAGCTTACTTTGAAGGTAGCAAGGGTGCTATTCTGCTTATCATGTATTGGAAGTTTGTTCCAGAGGTGAGAGATATATTGTAATATAAATCTATCACACCATGCCTTACTTATCTGCTGATGGAGGCTTAGTTCCTTTAACTGAATAGATGATTTGTCATTAGTTCTGTAAGGGAATAGGAGATCAAATAGGGTTGGATCTTTCATGGCATGAAAGGCTAGATGTAGATAGATCTTTATGGGGGAGTCTGTAAGAGACTGAGTACAGAGAAAGAGCTGGCAGTCTCTCCTGATATCTAAGATTTTTGAGGCTACTGATATTTTTAGCTTTGAATCTCTGCGGTCTCACAAGTTGTGTGATATGTTTACATAAAACATGCTAAAAGGTGTGTTATATTCCACCATGGGTCTGATAAGATATGAGAAAAGTGGAATTAAGACTTCTTTGGATGTAGTGGAGATGTCTTTGGAAATTAGAATAGCTAGACAAAAGGCTTTCCGAGCTATTGTGGAGACATAATGAACAAATGATAAGGAATTATCAACAAGAGTACCAAGATCCCTTACAACAGAGTCTGATTGCAGAGGTGTGTCTCCTATATGGAAAGTAAATGTTGCATTTATTTTATAGTTCTTTCAATTTATGCTGTTGTCCTCAATAAAACTGATATACATCAGCTGTTTTGTCTTAAGACTGTAAAGCAAATGAACACTGATGTCTTTGGTATGACAAATGATGGACCTCATGTAGGAGTCATACTGCATAACCAAAAAAGGGTTAAAATTATTCGCTCCTCAGAGATCTGAGATCTGAACATCTCTTTTTGAGCCCAGAGTATCACAATGCTGTCTTACTCACTGCATGTCACTAAAACTAGTTTTTACACACACACACACACACACACACACACACACACACACACACACACACACACACACACACACACACACACACAAAAGCATGCACTCACACACATGCAAATACACATGCATACATGCATGTACATTCACATGCACACCTATACACACACAGACATACGCAGGCACACACACACACACACACACACACACACACACACACACACACACACACACACACACACACACACACACACACACAAGCATGCACTCACACACATGCAAATACACATGCATACATGCATGTACATTCACATTCACATCAACACGCACACACACACACACACACACACACACACACACACACACACACACACACACACATGCACTCACACACATGCAAATACACATGCATACATGCATGTACATTCACATGCACACCTACACACAGACACACAGACACACAAAGATTTTCTAGGAGAGTTTAGTACCACTTTTTCAGTGCTTCAACCCCTTCATCTTTATGTAGTAACTTATTCTTCTAGTAGGACCAGTCTGGAATACAAAGATAACAAATTACTATATCCCCTCAAGAATAAGTCCATTTCACTGTTAACTTAAGGAAGTTATAGCTAATCTATCTTTCTCTCTGTAAAGTGAATACCAACAGTTAAAATTCACTAGTTATGTATACTTACCCTTAAATATATTAATAAACAACCAACCACTAGCTTATGAAAAGAAATAACAAAGTAGTTAGCAAAAACAGGTCAACGCCATTTATGAATTAAATACACAAATGTAATATGTGACAGGTCAGTGAAGAATCAAATAACTGAATCAGTTTGATAGTTCTGATCCTGTTCTTCACTAAAGATAACTGTACACTGTATCTGAATATCTTAGATCATTTGGTAGGTACAAAAGGTTACAAGCAACACCCACTGATTTTAAATTTTCACTACTGGAAGAAGAATAAGTCCCTGTAATGCCCCTTGAAGCAAGCATCAAGTTTGTTTGTGACTTTCGGCTTTTCCCGTTTAGGGGTTGCCACAGTGGAACTCCGGTCCGCTAATGATTGGCAGTTGATTTTTACGTACCGGCTTGCCAGGCCTGATGCACAACCTTCAACGAAGGTATGCCCATTCATGCATGTCTCCACGGAGAAGACGCTCTAGCTGAGAATCGAACCGGACACCGTCTTACTGTGAGGTGACAATGCTACCCCTGAAGCAGGCATCAAGTAAACTACTGAAAATAGCTACTTCTCAAATCCCTAAGGAGAGGGTCATTGCACTTGAAGAACTCTGGAGAGGTGTCTTGGATAGAAATACCACTATAAAATATACCATTAATGAAGTCCTTTTACACAAATTCCTTTCCTTTTCTGCATAGAATAAAAGTTCAAATTGCAAACCCCTTCTTCTGAACAAAGCCAACTAAATTTTATGGAAGTTTCAAGTTGAACAATATAATAAATTAATTACCCACTGAGAAAACACAGTTACTTGTTTTGCAGAGCTTGTGACATTTCACATCATAGCTGCATCTTCTCTGAAAAACAGTTGCAGAGTTTGCACAGCTTTTCAATGTTTTAAGCTTTATAAAAGTAGTTGCAGATTTTATTTAACTTTTCACACTTCTTATCTTTGCTGTAGCTCTACTGAGAAAACGTACAGGTTTTGTAGAGCTCTTAACATTTCACCCCCTTTCTAGTACTTTTTTCAGGTTGAGTGCAAGGTAAATGTCTTTATTGAAGCTATTTGATTTCTTGGTTTGAACAGTCATATGAACTTACATTAGTGGCATTACTCATATGCTGCTTTGCTTGGTTAGCCTTCATTCTATCAGGCTTTGGCTGGATTTGGTTATCATCTTCCCAATGACCATGATAAAATACTTGTCCCATAACGTCATGACATTTGTTTGTTTTATAGTTAGCCCTTTCCTTTCCATTCCATTCTGCTTAACACCTCCACATTATTGTGAATTTATTCTAACAGGAATGACTACATTGTTTTTGTGAACAACTGCATAATCTCCGGCTCCTGTTGTGTGTGGCACTCCAGCCTCTGGGAACTTGCTATGGTTTTTTTTTTGCTCACTTTGCCACAGTTACTTATTGATCATCACTCCCCTTCTGGCCAACTGGCCCATTTGCTCCACATCACTAGGATGATGATCAACCATGAAGGGGCCATCATTTGAACAGCCATAGGGGGTTGTGGGGTTTATGTTTTTTCTTTATTCAGTAATACCCTCATGTACACTAAATAGAGCACTGAGGAGGGACCATGCACTGAGCTCTTCATGAAGGGTTTCCCATACTCTGCAAGGGGCATTTTCCTTCAAATACCCTGCTTAGTCTCCAGAACCAAGGGAAGAGGTTTCCCTGGACTCAACCAGGAAAATCACTATCACTTATTGTGCAGCCAAGGGTGCATGGCCATTTCTTCCCCAGAAGAGACAAACAGGATGTGGCTGTTCAACCCTCCCCCTGCTTGTCTGTCACTTCCAGGGCTGGGTCTGCTTAATGTTATTGAGGATTTCTGGTGACCTTGTACAACCCAGAATTGTATAAAAGATAATCTTTCCCATGTTGAAAGTATTAAAGGTACCATTTGTCAGGTCAGTAGCAGATAGGCACTTACAGCCACCCAACTGCACTGAAGCTTCATCTAGTTGCATGAAGTAAGTGTGTGTGACTTTGGTTAACTGTTTACATTTCCTTTTGTCTACATAGAATGTGGTGATTTTGTGTTTCTTTTTCACCAGCACTACCAATGAGGCCCAAGGATTCTTAAATTCAGCACTTCCTGCAAGTCCTCCCACAAGGTTTGCTTGACTCCCTCAGACATTCTGTGAGGACCATGAATGATGGGCCACTTGGTCCTTGTGTCCATGTGGTGCTTTATCACTAGAGTACATGGTGGTTTAGCCATGAACATATTGTCAAACTCCTGTAGTGCTACTCAGATTTCCTGGTACATGACAGCTTAGCCATGAACAGATCCTCACACTCCTGTAGTACTTCTCAGATTTCCTGACTCCTGACAGCTGCTACTTCATTCACTGTAATATCAGAATGAGCTTCACTGAGAAGGTGTACCACAAGATCCCCCTTTGATTTCACTTGCAACTGTTTTATGTTACTGCATAGTAATGCCTCTGCATCATGTGGCCTGAATGGGAATATCAATGTGCTAAGTCCAGAATTGCTGGATGGTTGGGCTTTAGGACTACCGGTTGTTTAAGACTTCTCTATCTAGTCTTTCTTGAGGGGTCCATTCTCTGTACAATAACACCCTGTCTCAGTATTCAGACCCCTTGCCCATGAGAATCAAAGGCCTTCCTGGCTACATACATCACATTTTGTAAGGCAAGATCTCTGAGCTGTGCTGGTCTCAACTATTTATTTGCAGTTGACCACAGTTCCCCTTCCTAGGAAGTCTGTTCTCTTTTCTTGCAAGCTGAGGCTGAGAATGCGGCTTGCTGTTACTATTTAGATTTACCCCTGAAACCAAAAACTTGCCAGTTTCTGTTGGTTGTGGTGTAGACCAAAGCTTGATCTGCCTATTCCTACCTTCCATATATACCTGTCTCCATACCTGGCTGCAGGTAATTATATGTTCACAAGTTACTGTACCATCAACATAATTTCTTATTAAAGCATTTATCATTATATTTTCATACATTGCCTTTTACTTTTTCCTCTACATACCTTCCAATTCACAGTGATCTCTGGGCAGTTGCACCTCTGGGCAGTTATACTTGAAATGGTATCCCTCTCATGACCCTAACTAAGTAGACTGCCTGAGAAAATAGTGCTCCATTTTAACAACTGCATGCCAAATAATTATGTCTGATGGGGTATCTGTCTTAGCATCGGTTCTTTTTCTCTCAGTGAGGGCAGGATGCAGAACTTGTGATAACTTGGATCAGCTGCTATTTTTTCTCCATCTTGTCACTATGGACTTTTGGACTGTACATGACCACTTATTTATACTAGAAATATTTAACCCAAGATTGCTGACATGCATTGGAATGAGTGGCCTTTTTAATTTCCTATGGGCTTATTATTATTATTCTGTTAACTGGATAAGACTGCTAGACACAAATTTCCATTTTCAGGGGTAAACCAGGTGCACTATCTGGTTGCATATGTTTAGAGTCATATGGTAGTCAAACAGAAACTAAGTGAAAACCAGGTGTGCTACCTGGTTATGTAGCTTTTTCAGAGTCATATGGTAGTCAAACAGAAGCTAAGGGAATCAAACTCTGGAGTACTGGAAGTAGCTTGGTAACAGCAAATATCCTTAATCCTCTATGCTAAAGGCAAGTCTTTCTATGTCAGAATGCCTTACCATGCTATCTTACAAACATATCAGATCCTAGACTCTCCGCTCAAGAAATCCTTAAATTTTAATATCAACTTTAAGTGCGATAACAATAACAATACACTTTTCGTCAAGACTGTGTCTTAACTTCCTCAGAAATTTTAGAACAATGCCACAAACCACTATTTAAAGTGTGCCTATATTAATTAATCAATAATCCATTTAGTTGCTTAAAGGCTCATACATAAATTCACATACTATTAGTTTTACATTCCCTTCGAAACATCCTCATTAACCTTGTATACCCTCCTACAAAGTTAAACTCACTCGGACTTGCGTAAGTTCGACATTAACTTTTACTCTATTAAAAAATCGTAAAATATAATATAATAAAATAATACGTGTATATGTATTAATTTTAACATTGGTTTAAATTACTTTCACTGTTTAAAATTAAATAAATGTAAACAGTAATAATAAATGTTAAGAGTTAAAAATTAACCAAGTGCTCATAACAATAGTTACCAAAGCATTAGCATAAATACAATAAAAACAATAGTAATATATTTAATATATTTAATATGTAATAAATGTAAATATTCACTATTAAAACCTAATATAAATATCAAATATAATAATAATAATATTTGAATTGAAAATAATCACTTCATTCGGTTGATCAAAATAAACAGAATAAATATGAATACGGTACACAATTTACCTTTAAAAGTTAAAGTCGTAAAGGAGAAAATGTTTTGAAAATATGCAAAAACAAGTGTATCTTTTTTAACATAAAAAAAAAAATATATATATATATATATATATATATATATATACACACACATAAACATGCCCCCAAAAACTTAGTTGTAACCATCTTGAACACCATAAAGGGTTTATTTTACCCTATCATCCCTATCTAAAACTCTTACAACCACCCAGCTTTAATGGTATTTTAGGTATAATGATCAGTTATACTAGTTTTTGCTAGTTCTTTACTTTACTGACATTCACCTAACTAAATTTTTTAACCTAAGTATACACATAATGGAAGTCATTTCATTAATGCCTGAGTATTGAAAGGCATTTACCCTGAGCTGCCATAGGAGTTCCTTCCTCTCCAATTTCAGAGATTCTGGTCCTCCTCTTTCATCTTTCTTCAATTGGTCAATGACTCTAAATTTAAATTCATGGCCAACAAACTCGCTTGTATGTCTAGCTAAAGCATTCTCTAGTTTGTTCCTACTAATACAGTAAATATGCTCGTAGATCCTCTCGCCAAGCTTTCTATTGGTTTTCCCGATATAGAAAGCCGGGCAACTTGTGCATTTAGCTAAATATACTACTTGTTTACTGTTACAGTTAAACTTCCCATTGGACTTGTATTTCTGTTTATCAATACTATAATTACACCCTTCATCAATATACCTACAATACCTACACATATTGCACTTGTACATACCTTCTTTTTTATTATTCACTTTACCTTTGGCTTCCAGAATTTCTTTTAAATTGTTACCACGCCTATATGTGATTTTAGGCCTTTCTGGAAACATTTCTCTAAAATATTTATCACTCGTCAAGAAGTCCTAGTTTTTTGTAATAATATTCATTATTTTATGGGATTCGATGTTAAAGGTGCATACAAAACTGTAGGTATTAACCATTTCTTCTTTTGTCACTACCACTATGCCCCCTCCATTTATCTTACTTAGTATTGGGACATAGTTCCCTACCAATCTTTTATACTGGACTTCCTTGATGATCTCCTGTAAGAACTGAGGAGGGTATCCCCTTTGCCTAAAGAAATTAGACATTAAGATACACTCCTCTTCAAACTCCTCATCCTTAGTTGTCATCCTGGCTGCCCTAACCAGTTGCCCCTTTACTACAGATCTCTTCTGATGCATAGGATGGCAACTTGTAAAATGCAAGTACATGTTAGAATGGGTCACTTTCCTATATATTTTAGAAACATACATCCTTTCATCATAATCCTTCCTTAAATCTACATCCAGGTAAGCTATTCTATCCTTACTATGACTGGATGTAAAACTCAGGAAGTGGGTGCTGTTATTAAACATTTCTAACAAGCCCTCCAATTCAACATCAGTTCCCTGGAATAAGATAAATATATCATCCAGGAACCGTGTATAGAACAAGATATTATCCTTATAGTCCAAGTTGTTTAACACAAAAGTTCTTTCCCAATAAGCCATCACTAGATTCGCCAGGCCGGCTCCACATGGAGAGCCCATTGCCACTCCAACTTTTTGGTGGAAAATATCATTGTTGAACATTACATAATTGTATGAAAGAACTGTATCTATCAGTTCTTCCACCAATTTAATTTCACTAGTGGGTGCATCTAAAATCCTTAACATATGTGAAATCCATTCAATCCCGACCTGGTGTGGGATAGATGAATACAGATCCTTTACATCTACTGTGACAAAAACACTGTTAGCACAAAATCCTAGATTATTAATAGCTTCAAGAAATGACCATGAATCTTTTGAAATTTGGCGCTCACTCTTGATATATTTCTGCAAAATTTTATCTATGACCTTAGCACATGTGTATGTAATACTATCCCTCCCATCCACCAAAGGTCTCATTGGTGGATTACTTACACATTTATGTACCTTGGGTATCCCGAAGAGAACAGGGATCCTTGGTGCTGGTTGTTGCAAGTAATTGTATAAGCTTTTATCTATTCTTGCTTCTATATATAGTTCTTCTATTAAAGCCGAAACTTTCCTGTATGCCCCGTACATCTCATTCATAGAAGCCTTTACATAGGTATTACTGTCCAAGATACTAAACATCCTTGAGTTATAGTCGTCAATGGACATTAACGCAAGCCCCCCACCTTTATCTGGTTTCATAATGTGAATTGGAGCTTGACTTAAAAACCTTAAGATATCCCTCTCTTCCTTACTAATATTGTATTTGTGCCTGTCTCTATAACCTGATGGTACACTAGGTTTCTTTAAATTACGCATATCCAATTCGCACACATTTTCAAAAAGTGCTAAAAGTGGGTGCAAAGGTGGGTTATATACACTTGAAACATAAAAATCAGACTTTTTATTTTGGTTTTCCCCCAATAAGGCTAACAAATTAAGTTTCCTAGTAAAGATTTTCAAATCAATTAAAGTGTTAGCCACGTCAAACTGAACAGTAGGGACAAATGTATAACCTTTTGACAATAATTCAATTGTTTCCGGACATATAACCATGTCCGTATAATTAAAAATTTTAAAATCAAGACTGGAGTTAACAAGTATATTGCATCGTGGTTCGTTGTCTAAAAGACCAAGATGGGCTGTATTTATTACCACTTTTTCTTTTTGCCCTTCATTGTCCAGTTGTTCTAAAATTTCTGAGGAAGTTAAGACACAGTCTTGACGAAAAGTGTATTGTTATTGTTATCGCACTTAAAGTTGATATTAAAATTTAAGGATTTCTTGAGCGGAGAGTCTAGGATCTGATAATTTTTGTTGCTGAATTTGTCGGAACACTTTCTTGGTTTGTCTTCGTATCTTACAAACATCTCATCCTTGGTCAGACCAGTTTGTGGAAGTGCCTTTCATTTATACACTCTGTTCAGATGTGACTTGCTGTGATGCTTTACACTGCCTCTGCCTCTCATAGGTCCTCTTATACCTATGTGCAGTGCTAGGTAAACTTAAGTAAATCTCTCCTCTGCAGCTGAACCATGCTGGCTAGATAGAGATCACCCTTTCTGCTCATCTCATCAGCAATGGTAAATTCCCAGTATGACAACCAGATTCTCATAATCTCAAGCAAAATTATCCTAAGGTCTCCAGATTTTTAAAGGTAGTAATTTGATATCCACTCACCCACCTATTAAAGTAAGAGGTTAATTCAGCAGTGAAATCACTGAGACTATCTTCTATGTCTCTCCTTTGTTATGAAATCAATGAGACTGTCTTCTATATCTCTCCTTTGTTATGAAATCACTGAAACTGTCTTCTGTGTCCCTCCTTTCCTATGAAATCACTGAGACTGTCTTCTGTGTCACTCCTTTGTTAAGAAATCACGGAGACTGTCTTCTGTGTCTCTTTGTTATGAAATCACTGACTGACTTCTGTGTCTCTCCTTTGTTATGAAATCACTGAAACTGTCTTCTGTGTCTCTCCTTTGTTATGAAATCACTGACACTGTCTTCTGTGTCTCTCCTTTGTTATGAAATCACTGGCACCGTATTCTGTGTCTCTCCTTTGTTATGAAATCACTGACATTGTTTTCTGTGTCTCACCTTTGTTATGAAATAACTGAGAATGTCTTCTGTGTCTCTCCATTGTTATGAAATCACTGAGACTGTCTTCTGTGTCTCTCCTTTGTTATGAAATCACTTACACTGTCTTCTGTCTCTTCTTTGTTATGAAATCACTGACACTGTCTTCTCTGTCTCTCCTTTGTTATGAAATCACTGACACTGTCTTCTATGTCTCACCTTTATGAAATCACTGACACTGTCTTCTGTGCCTCTCCTTTGTTATGAAATCACTGACACTGTCTTCTGTGTCTCTTTATTATGAAATAACTGACACTGTCTTCTGTATCTCTCCTTTGTAATGAAATCACTGGCACTGTCTTCTGTGTTTCTTCTTTGTTATGAAATCACTGACATTGTCTTCTAAGTCTCTCCTTTGTTATGAAATCACTGAGAATGTCTTCTGTGTCTCTCCATTGTTATGAAATCACTGATACTGTCTTCTGGGTCTCTCCTTTTTTATGAAATCACTTACACTGTCTTCTGTCTCTCATTTATTATGAAATCACTGACACTGTCTTCTGTGTCTCTCCTTTGTTGTGAAATCACTGTCTTCTGTTTCTCTCCTTTATAAATCACTGATGCTGTCTTCTGTGTCTCTCCTTTGTTATGAAATCACTGACACTGTCATCTGTGTCTCTTTGTTATGAAATCACTGACACTGTCTTCTGTGTCTCTCCTTTGTTATGAAATCACTGACACTGTCTTCTGTGTCTCTCCTTTGTTATGAAATTACTGAAGTTGTCTTCTGTGTCTCTCCTTTGTTATGACATTTCTGATACTGTCTTCTGTCTGTCTCCTTTGTTATGAAATCACCTAGACTGTCTTCTGTGTCTCCCCTTTGTTATGAAATCACCGAGACTGTCTTGTGTGTCTCGCCTTTGTTATGAAATCACTGAGACTGTCTTCTGTCTCTCCTATGTTATGAAATCACTGAGACTGTCTTCTGTCTCTCCTATGTTATGAAATCACTGAGACTGTCTTCTGTGTCTCTCCTTTGTTATGAAATCACTGA
The DNA here is from genome assembly GCF_019279795.1 of Protopterus annectens. Taxonomy (NCBI): domain Eukaryota; kingdom Metazoa; phylum Chordata; order Ceratodontiformes; family Protopteridae; genus Protopterus; species Protopterus annectens. The sequence goes on from NC_056735.1 coordinate 217,548,226, forward strand.
CACTGTTTTCTGTCTCTCCTTTGTTATAAAATCACTGACACTGTCTTCTGTGTCTCTCCTTTATGAAATCACTGACAATGTCTTCTTTGTCTCTTTGTTATGAAATCACTGACACTGTCTTCTGTGTCTCTCCTTTGTTCTGAAATCACTGACATTGTCTTCTGTGTCTCTCCTTTGTTATGGAATCACTGGCACTATCTTCTGTGTCTCTCCTTTGTTATGAAATCACTGGCACTGTCTTCTGTGTCTCTCCTTTATGAAATCACTGGCACTGTCTTCTGTGTGTCTCCTTTGTTATGAAATCACTGAGACTGTCTTCTGTCTCTCCTATGTTATGAAATCACTGAGACTGTCTTCTGTGTCTCTCCTTTGTTATGAAATCACTGACACTGTTTTCTGTCTCTCCTTTGTTATAAAATCACTGACACTGTCTTCTGTGTCTCTCCTTTATGAAATCACTGACAATGTCTTCTTTGTCTCTTTGTTATGAAATCACTGACACTGTCTTCTGTGTCTCTCCTTTGTTCTGAAATCACTGACATTGTCTTCTGTGTCTCTCCTTTGTTATGGAATCACTGGCACTATCTTCTGTGTCTCTCCTTTGTTATGAAATCACTGGCACTGTCTTCTGTGTCTCTCCTTTATGAAATCACTGGCACTGTCTTCTGTGTGTCTCCTTTGTTATGAAATCACTGACACTGTCTTCTGTGTCTCTCCTCTATGAAATCACTGACACTGGCTTCTGTGTCTCTCCTTTGTTATGGAATCACTGGCATTGTCTTCTGTGTCTCTCCTTTGTTATGAAATCACTGACATTGTCTTATACTCTTGTTCTGAGTTCAATAAGTTTTCTTATATACCCCTTAGGGTTCAGCTTGTAACAATACCAAAGTATTTGCTTCATTTTTAAATTTAAATTATTAAGGCTGTTAATATTACTTAAGTGAAGATAGTACACTTGGCGTAATGGCTAAGATCCTCACTTTAAAATGTAGAAGGATTGTTCCTGATCTCGAACGAACACCTGTGCAGAGTTTGCATGTTCACCTTGTGTCTCTGTGTGGTTTCTTCAAAGAAAAAAAAAAAGAGTGTCTTTCCTTTACCTTGTCTAGGAATGTTTGTTTGTCAGCATAGCCCAAAAACGTAATAACTATACATCCAGCAGGTTATTTCTGGTCTATATTATATGATAGAACTTTCTAAACTTCGAATCCCATATGTTTGACAACATATGATCAAAGTTTAAAAGTTCAAATATATAATAAAACAAAAAAAAAACTTACCTTAATGGTGCAGGCAGGGGGGCAACTCCTCCGGCACCCCCCACACCCCTCTACTTAAATATACCAACTCCGAGATCGCACTTTAGTGCAGAAAAGGGAAATTCTCCAATTCTGCACTGAAAGGTGCCATTATGTTTAACCTTCGAACTCTTGAAATGTCAATCATATGGTGTCGACCATATGACATTCGACATTTCAAGCGTTCGGAGTTCTAATAGGAATCCATTCTTTCACAGTGGTAGCTTTAAAGGTCTGTGTGCTTTTACTCTCATAAGGCTATGAGTTAGCTGCATAGCCCTCATTTTTTGTTTTTCCAAAGTACTAATTATATGTGTGCCTTCTTTAAATTCCATCACTCCAATAAGTCTTAAATACAACTATCAATGCTATCTTAGATTGAATATTGATAGCAGCACTCTATCTGCATTCAAGTAGTGATTTCACTTCATTTAGTTGGGTAGACAGAACTTACAAGGCTGATTCAAGAAATGCTGGTTTGGCTAAATAAACTGTTATGTCAGTTTTATTATCTGTTGTAGGTACATTTAGTTTTTTGGTTATCAGATAGTATCGCCATTATAAATTCTGTTGCTTTATCCAGTATATGCTGCAGAAAGACTTCTCTTTACATGCTTTCCTGGGAGTCCTTAATTTGGCCTAGAAAATTAATCCAGTGCAAGAGTTCTGAAATCTCCAAAAAAGCATTGAAACATGCTGGGGATGACTATCTAAACTAAAAAAAAGTTATTAAACGGATTAAACCTTTTAGTAGATTTAAAGCCAAACCACATCACCACAAAATGAATAATGAATTTATCACCTTACAATTAGAATTAACAAAATCAAGCTGTTCTCTTGAACATGGCGTGCTCAGCTGACACCCATCCTGCATTCTTAAAGAATCCAAACAAAAATGCATACCTTTTGTGTGTGTGTGTGGGGGGGGTCATCTTGAAAATGGATAGCTCATAAGGATGCAATTGCATCATTGTAATGGACATTTCTGAGTATTTTGACAACAGGTGTCTGTTACATTTTTTTCTGATCCTGCTTTGTTAAAACATGATGTTTATTTCATGGTATTGCTTGAAATATGATGGGGAGAAATAGAAGGGTAAAGGGAAGAACAGGAAATGTAGGAATAGAAAAAGGGGGTAAGAGAAAGAGAAATAGGAAGAAAAAAGCATTAGTGAAGAAAGTCACATTCAGTTTCACTCATGAATGTTATACTTCGGTCTCTTTTCTATCTCTAACCCCCCCGTTCTCACATCTCCTCATTATATTACTGCAGTATGTTAGTAGAGTAAATCCCTGTTCAGTTCTAACAGCTGATAATTTATTTACCTAAAATTTTTAGATTATAAAAATTCTATGGCTCATAATGTAACATCATTCAAATGTAATCATTCAAAATGACATAAGGTCACCGTGTTTCTAACTTTTAGTTGACAATAATACATATAACTGCCATGGGATTTTCTGAAGATTAAAATTAAATTCACAGTTTCTGAGACAGGAAAATTAAGATGAATAACCTAGAGTAATTAAAGTAGTTCAATTCTTCATTTGAGCAACTTGCTGGTTATGAGCAAGGTAGCTCAAAATCCTTTCAGTGAATTCATTTATCCGAATATTCAAATTGCTTTTCTAACTACACATGAGCCTCCTGGAAAGAGCGAGAAATAGTTAAGTCAACATAGTACAATATTTTGTCAGTAACCAAGCATGGCTCAGATGAAAAAGTCTTGCTATCTCACAGAATGATCACAGATGTCTTGAAACAGCAAAGACAGTTCATAAACCATGTTAAGAATTCCAAGTGCATAATGCTGCTAACAGCAATAATGAACTATAAAAAGTTTCACAACATGCAGTCCAGAATAAGTTTCAGCTCTTGGGCACACAGCCTTCTTTTAATATTATCAGCTTTATCAGCTTTATATGTAGTCAAGAACATTTAACATTTCAGTATAGCTGAGATTAATATGGTTTGATAGAAACAGTCTGTCGTTTATTAAACATTACCATTTTGAAAGAAATCTACTCCACACGAGTACCTAGAGCTACAATCCATACACTAAGGCAGTTAATGTCAGTTTCAAACATATCCAAGCAAACTACTGCAGCTGCATAAGGAATACTTTCACAAGCCTTTTAATTTCATACTAAACAAATGAAGAGTTCTAGGAACGTAATGAATGTTTTGCACTAGCCAAAGTAGGAATGTCATAAGCACACCTGGAGTCAATAGAGTGGTGTTCTTGAAAGCTTCATCTGTATGTCTGTCCATCTGAAAAACAGTAACATTTTTTCCAGCAATTTAATTCATCTAGGACAGGAGCAGGACCATGAAGAACTGTCTTGATGGCCCTTCACTATAACAAGTAAGGCAAGGTAGAAAATAAAAAAATGCCAGTAAAAAGGTCCCAAAGACAAGCCATTCAGTAAAACAAAGGAAAAAAAAAAACAGAAAACAGACAAGCTTGAGTTTTCAGTGTGTAATACCTTAAACCTCCTGTAATGGAGGCCTATGGGATATATGCAAATGACTCCTGAAGGACATACAGTGTTTCAACTACATGGCTTCTAAACGTCCATGACTTTTTGCTTTTTAATTTTTATGGGTACATTCAGGCCAATAAAGCCAAACACAGCTAGCTATAGACATGCATGCTTCAGCCGTTTTAGTGATTTCATCAGCACAGCATTATTGGATTGCTTGACAGCATTTTCAAAACTTAAAATCCAGCCAGATGTCCATACACATTAAAGTGCCTGCAAAATAACCATACTAAAATCCAAATCAAAGGGTAAAAAGTCACACAGACAAATCATTTAGTAAAAAATGCAAGGAAACCCAGCCAAACTAGGGATTTCACTGTGTATACCTCCTGTAATAGAGGACCAAGGAATATATGCAAATGAGTACTTAAGGACAGACAGTGTTTCAACTGTATGTCATCTGAATGCCCATGACTTTTTGCTTTTTACTTTTTTACTCATTAGAAACATATAGCTTCAAAGTCTGATGTTGGTAATCACTAAGGTGCCCACAAAATATGCCAACAAACATCCAAAGGAGAGGAAGAAAGATATGTGTTGATGAGTGAGAGGAATTAGATTTGCAGAGGATTTGTTTCTAAAAAACAGCAGAGCAGTTTGGCTACAGAGTTTCTAGACTGACCAGATTTCAGATCTAAATATCAGTTTCCAGAAGGTGTTTAAGAGCTCAAAGAGGCTGTTATGCAAGGGATAATACAAGTGGAGTAAAGGATATGAGAGGAAGAATTGGGATGAAGGAAAGAATGCGATGTCTAGAGGCTCTGAGGTGATTAGATGAGAAATTAACATATAGCAAACTGTATACATTTCTTAACAAGTACATGTATGGCAAAGACAAACTGATTAAGTGTACAGTGGGAAGAAAAGAGAAAGTAATATTCTCCAAGGTTGTCTGATCTATGTGTTTAAAAATGATAGTAAAGCTAAAGGCGCAGTTAATGTTATGGGACCAGGACCAGTATATGTACTGGTAATATCGGCGGCTCAGACCACCACTCCAGATATCTTTGGTTTCTACAATAAGTAAAGGAGAATGTTGGAGGTAGGAGAAGTTGAGGCAGACAACATACATATTTCTTAGGAGATTGTAGGCATTAAGCAATACTGGGAAGCTTGTATGGAAGAATTAGAAAATAATTTTGGAAAAGTGTGCACCTTTGTAGTGGGAATTTTCTTTGGCGGGGACCTTCATGGGGCAAAGATTGGACAGGTACATAGAAAAAAAAAATAAAACTTATTTCACATGGCTGGCTTGGAAATCATATAGAGAATGACTGGAAAGGTGATTTGAAATGGAATAATGAAAATATAGCAGTGAGCAATATTAGGGTGTATCACAGGCTCTTCTGTGCCTAAGAGGATAGGAAGAGGAAAAATAAGATTAAAGATGACTGCACAAAAGTACGGAGTTATTATGAGATAGA